>NC_137065.1:36744163-36774163 GCF_032717465.1 Coenobita brevimanus
AGTGCTGAGTTGTAGCAATAGATTTTACAAGGATATGATGCTAGTCACGCAAAAGTCCCATGGAAAGGATGTACTGACCGAGCATAATGCCACAGTACGTGAAATAAGTTGCAGAGTGACGGGGCAAGTAAAGGTGAAAGGAGTATTAGTGAGTACTGGTGAAAGGGTTAAGGAAGGCTGTATCTAACCCCTCCAGTTCGAAAAGCATCTTCTAAGCTGTATGAAACCGTCTGAGGGTACAAAGAAAATAGGGAAAAAACTTGGTTGTTGTTAAGTACAATATTTGTCTAGGATGAATGAAGTCCTGACACATATTCCATCCATTTGCAGCTTATTTCACGTAGTTCAGTGGCACAGAAAGATAATGCTACGGTTCTGCATCGTCTAACAACGTTTCTCAACCATGGGTACGGGAACTCCGGGGGGCTCGCAGAGAAATGTCAGGAGGTTTGCGAAATGTTTGAGAGAAATTACTAAATATATTTAGTTTATCATGTTTTCTTATGTTTCTCATTTTCTTTCACCTGCACCTAGTTTTAATATAACGTCATGTGAGTTTTGAGTTAATGTTTAAAAGTTACCAGTTTATATCAGCATGTAAGTCTTCAGTATATAATTCACAAATTTCCTACAGGGTGCACAAAATTATCAACAGGAAAATACTTGTAATTATAACTTTCGGGCAATGTTGACAGACGTTTCGTGCTCGGAAAGCTGTGTGAGGGGAAGAGGAACTTTGAATCCAGCAAAATAAACTGCAGAAAGGATTTAATTCATCTGTCGTAGGAGATGAAAATGGCGAGGGGATGTCATGCTCTGTTTACGTCTGAAGCAGGGATTCCCAACACTTTTCTGCCCATTGTATCATTTTCCACTTCTTTTCCGACCCATTATTCTACATGGCCATTACTTAAATAACTGGCGGCCTGCAACACGAACTTCACTCTCCGATTCTATAACAGGAGAGACACTTTTGGCTTGTAAATTAGTATGGAATAAACATTTTATATTCATAAGAATATGACAATATCTCTGTGATAGGGATGAAGAAATAAGCTTATAATTCTTCCACGAAAAACAAGACGATTAACAGGGGCTGAGTTCTTTCCTCACCATGTACACACACACACCTTCTTGCATTGGCATAGGAATGTTGCAATCATACCGCCCAGCACTTGTGTCGCAGGCAAAGCTGTCTCATTCTCTGCACAAAATACGAAGGGGGGGATATGGCTTGGGGTTTCCTTAATATTCTGATTTACACCCACAAAGAGGAGGAAGAAGTGAAAAGTTTAGGTCAAGTTAAAAGTATAGGCTTATATTGTAGTGTTAATCTATTGTAACTCGGCAGTTAAGTCAGGAAGATGGCAATTTTAGACCAAATTAAAGTGAAAAGAGTATACCGTTGTAGTGCGCTCGTAACCTATCGTTAAAACTAAGCATTGACGATGGGAGGTGGATATTTTAGGCCAGGTTGAAGTGAGAAGTGTATAGTGAGTGAATTAAGGATTAACTAATAGGATTTGACAGTCACATCGGGGCCTAAGTGAATCTTGATTAAGGCATCTTTCCTTCCTGCCTTTGATGTTACGGCCGCCATATTTGATTTGAGGGGAGGGGAACGATTGCTAACCTTGACTCTCTCTCTCTCTCTCTCTCTCTCTCTCTCTCTCTCTCTCTCTCTCTCTCTCTCACACACACACACACACACTAAGGCTGGCCATGTGTGTCTGTGCTTGAAGGAATTTAATTACAGTAGGCCTACTGGCGTGTGGGAGGCATAGTGTTGGTTGGAACAGAAACCACATCACACCACACGGCATCACACACACCGTACCACACCACATCACATGGTATCACACACACCACACCACACCACACCACACCACACCACACCACACCACACCAGATGATAAAAGCATGCTGTATCACCACACCATCCCACTACCACACCACACCACATGGCATCACACACACACACGACACTACACCACCATTCCATGCCACGCCACACCGCACCAAACCACACCACACCACACTACACCAGTACCACCAGACTGAGGGAGAACAAGAATAAACCAAGGACGTCATCGGAGTGAAGGGGTGAAGCGTCATCACATTGTTTCTAAACCCTTATTCAGCCTAGTTCAAATCCTTAATAATAATAATAATAATAATAATAATAATGATAATAATAATAATAACGATAATAATAATAATAATAAAAATAATAATAATAATAATAATAATGATATTAATAATAATAAAAATAATAATAATAATAATAATAATAATACCAATGGTCGATCCGTCTTCAAAATGTCGGTTCTTCATAGGAATTCATTACCGTTCAAAACCTGAAAGTAACTACCTATCATTCGTAAGTTGTATTTTGTCAGTACAGTGGCGCCTGATAAATCTAGACTCTTTTTACTTTAACTTGGCCTAAAACAGCCATCTCTCCATCTTGAATGCTGAGATATAACAAAGGATTTACACTAGAATTTGATGCAGTCCATGAAGAAGTGCTATGGAAAGGAGGCTGAGCAGTAGCACTGTTTTTTCTGTCTCAGAGGAACATGAACTAAGGTGCAAAAAGACGAAAAATCTGGGCCAAGTAAAGGTGAAGGAAGTACATTAACTGGACACTTTTCTTGTTATGTGTTAATTTATAAAAAAAAAATTTAATCAGTCATTGTTTTGGGTTGCAGGACTTCGGGTGTTGATGCAAGGGGAATTAACGTACTGTCCTCCGCTTCCCAGCTAGTAGTCGTGAAGCTCAGAAGTCCAAACTTAGGAGTTCCCTTTCTAAAAACAATCTTTCAAACAGCTCTTTTGTCTTTATTTTATTTTTTTAATGGGGCTAACTGATTAGGCTGAATAAAATCATCTGGATATAGAAGAAATAAGGAAAAATCGAAATTAAACCATATTTTAGAATTCATTATTTTCCTGAAACAGTTATGTCTGTTTTCCTCTAACTTGGCCTAAAATTGCCATCGTTCCATATTCACTAATGAGCTGTAACCGTTGATTAACGCTAGATTACGATGCTAGTCACGAAGAAGTGGTATGGAGACAATGTAAAACCGAAGTATTTTCATTTTCTGCGACTGAATAACATCAGTTGCCAGAAGACGAAACTGTGGGTCAAGTTAAAGTGAAAGAATTATAGTACTGACTGGTATGATTGTGTCAAGCGCACCTCCAGGAAGTGCCTTAGTATTCACAGATTCCTGGAAAGCCTTATAATATTCATCAGCTTTCGTGGGATTCATTAAAAATATTCTTTTTACTCTAACTTGGCCTAGATCTGTCATCGCTCCCTCTTGAAAAAATGAGTTTAAACAATATATTTCCACTGCATTATTAAGAAAGTAAAGAGCAGGTGATATGAAATGGATGTAGAGTCGATGTATCCTCTTATTTATTTATTTATTTTTATTTTATTTTTTATTTTTTGCCACCAAACTACCGGTACGAGAAATACGCTACCGAGGGACAAAATCTAAGCCGGATTAAGGTGAACAGGATTTTTTGCTCCTTCTACGTTATTCTCTACTGTAGTATTTTTTTTTTCAGTCTGTGTCGATATTACAAAGCCACATATGAATCCCACACAAGAGAAGAGTAAGGAGTAATTGGCATAACAAATCGCAACGGAATAAGTGCTACGAAGCCCCCAAGGTGAAGAAAATGCGATTCTTAAGACTCACAACTTTCTGGAAACACCTTATATTATTCCGGAGCTTTATAGAAAATTTACCGACCACACCAGCTCCAAAAACTTCTGTACAAACTTTGACCACAAATTTCCATATTAAACGAGCTGTTTTTGTTGGTTTACTGTACTCTTTTCATCTTAACTAAGTGTAAAACTGTACACGTAATCTCTCTCTCTCTCTCTCTCTCTCTCTCTCTCTCTCTCTCTCTCTCTCTCTCTCGCCAGTCTTAGTCCACAACCTTCCCGAAAATCTACGGACCAACCCATCATTTTCTTTCTTTTTTTCTTTTTTTTTCCTTACAAATTTCACCGTCACTTTACCTACTAAATATCCAGAGTGATTCAAGAAACGCGTGTCAGTCTTCAGATTATTCTTGGGCAAACTTTGAATATTAATTTCTGTATCATCATGGGTTCACTTTTAAGCCATGACGGAGGTACAATTACTAATGCCCTAATGGGTGAATTATGTGGAGACCGTTTTCACTCGTAAGGTCATCGTAACTGTAGCTCCTCAACGGCTGAATATGGACTCATGTTTCTATCGTATTTTTTACTCAGAATTAGCCCAAGAGTATCTGAAGGTTGTCACATATTTTCGTCTGTATGTTCATCAGTATCTATAGCTCTGTAAAGGTTGAAAATTAGACCCATGTTGATATAGCATTTATTACTGTGAATTAATCCAGATAGTAACTCCTGAAGTTCCTCACACATTTCTCTAAAAAAAAAAAAATTGTACATTTCCAGTGGGTTGGAGAGCCTGCCAGATCTGTATAATATCTCGGTATGTAAATGCTATGCAGATGTGGGGCCATTACTGCCTTGCTGATGATACTCTGAGTACTCCTGGTATCTCTCACTGATGAACAACATCGCCTGGGCTTACGGTGGATCAAGCACCCAACCTAAGTTGTTGTTGGTGTGGAGTCAGGGTCATTTGGACGTGAACCCAGTGAACTACAGACTGAAGTTGCACATGTGAAGTCCATCATCCTCTTTTCGGGGGATATGGAGGGAAATATAGGAAATCTGTATAACCGTGCAGAGGAGCTGACCGCATATAATTCAGTGCCGGTGTCATTAAGAAATCTGTAAAACTTACCCCACGTCACGTGTGTCTTTGTCTGTGTACACACACACACACACACACATATACATCTATCTGTCTATCTATCTATCTATCTGTCTATAGGGCAACTAGGTCAGATTTATGTATACAACTTACTCTAGGTCACTTTTCTGCATAGAAAGCTTAGCCCCAGGCTATTCTTTGAGACAGAAGGGCCTGCATTTACTTTTCTTCGCGGAAAGGCAGATCGTCGGTGGCTTCTCTAGTATGGAAAACTGGCCCATATCATGAAATTTTGTCTTCCCCATATAATTAATTCAAAGTCCGGTAGATAGTTATGTTTCTGTAGGGAAGAGTAGGATAGATTGTGTAAGGTTAGATTAGCTTTGGTTAGATTAGGATTGGTTTCAGTTAGGATTGGTAGGTCATTTTTCCATGGGGTGTACAGTGTATTCTATATGATACCACCACGTGAAGGCGCCCCTCTCCAGCAGGAACCTACTTGAATCAAAGAGTAAACAGAGACAGCTGAGTAAAACCATTTGATGTGGAGCTACGTGCACCACCACACTACACCAAAGTACTAAAATTACACATCACCATGCTACATCGTCACAATACCACACCACACTCCAACCAACCACACTACATCTTCCTACACAACACTTTACCATATTCAGTCCCACCACACCACATCCTACCACACTCCACCTCACCACCCCATACCCTACCACACCCCGCCCCACCACACCACACCTTACCACACCCCACCTCACCCCACCACACCACATCCTACCACACTCCATGCCACCACATTGCATCCTACCACACTCCACCCCGCCACACCACATCCTACCACACCTCACCCCACCACACCACATCCTACCACACTTCACCCCACCACAAAATATCCTACCACACCACACCCCACCACACAACGTCGTACTGCACCACACCACACCACACCACACCACACCACACCACACCTCTCTCCTATGCCTCTGAAACAACGTGATATCCCCAAAGGGCTAAACTTCGTCCCCCATTTATTTTTTGAGAGAGAACGGTGGGAAAAAAGTTAGGATATCCTGAGAGGGTGGAAATGAAGTGAGGGATGAATGGTGTGGTGGCGTGGGTGTGGTGTGGGTGTGGTGTGGGTGTGGGAGTGGTGTAGTGAATATGGTAAAGGTGCAGTGTGATGTAGTGTGGTGTGTTATGGTGAATGTGATGTGCTGAGTAGTTGAATGTGTGGTGGTGTAGGAGTATGGTGGATGTGTGATGTCCCTGTGTTGTGAATGCATCACACCACACCCACCACCACACCATGCTACACCACACCACCATACCACACCATCACAACACATCACCACACCACAACATATCACCGCATCTCACCACACCACACCACACCACCACCACAGCACACGACACTACACCAGCACAGCACAACACACCACACCACACCACACCACACCACACCACACCACACCACACCACACCACACCACACAACACCACACATCATCACATATCACCACATCACACATCACCACACCACACATCACCACACCACACCACACCACACTCCTGGCAGCTGAATGACAGGTTGGTCGGTCCATCTCTAAGGAAATGAACTAAATCAATCCAACCACCCCCGCTCTCATCCCCCCCCTCTCTCTCTCTCTCTCTCTCTCTCTCTCTCTCTCTCTCTCTCTCTCTCTCTCTCTCTCTCTCTCTCTCTCTCTCTCTCTCTCTCTCTCTCTCTCTCTCTCTCTCTCTCTCTCTCTCTCGTCTGCAGTTCTGTGTATGTAGTGCGTCTATATAACTCAGTGTATTGATGGCGATGGTGATAATGAAGGTACATTTCTGTTTTTCTACTGTTCGATTATTTTAGTGCAATTGACAAAAGGCCAGAATCATAGGCCGAGCTCAAACGTTGTCCAAGTCAGATGAACTTAAACAGTTTTATCCAATTTCTACCAAACTTTGTGAAATCATTGAGCATAAAGCATGACTAAAGAAACTCAACTCTGACAACAGCCACTCAAAGGTCAAGGTCAGAGGGCAAGGTTAGGTTTGACCCATGTGAGTGACTGTTAACAAAGTAACTCAGTCTTGTTGGGATTCCAGCCAGAGTTGGTGGACGGATTGAGGGTCGGCCACTGAGTAGACCAAAAAAAATTTAACGCAGTAGGTCAAAGGTCAGGGTCACCGTCAAGGTCAGCTGAAGGAGTTTCTAACCAATTTGCACCAAACATTGCAAAAATGTTAAGGGTAATGGCGTAACAAACGGTTCGGATTTGAGAACACTCTGTCAAAAGCCAAGGTCACAGGACAAGGTCACAATTCAACCATGTGTATGGGTGAACAAAACAGCGAAAACAATTTTGATTTGATTTGCCTCAGACTTGATGGATGAGTTGAGGATCACCCCAGAGTGCTTTTGAGAGAGACAGGTCAATGGTCAAAGTCCCATGGCAAGATTGGCTTTAAAAGTTTTTGTCTAATATATTCTAAAACTGTATAGAAGAATCAAGGTTTAAACAGTTACACAGAAATTCAACTTTGAGAGCAATCAGCCAAAATTCAAAGTCACAGTGAAATATCAAAGTTCAAATTCACTGTACGAAATCAAATCAAGCATTTCCGATTTGAGCCAAAATTGGTGGAGGAGTTGAGAGCTGGGCAAGAATGAAACAACTCGATTTTACTGTAAGGGTGATCTGTCGAAGGTCAGACTCACAAGGCAAGGTCCAATATTCGCCTATGAGATCCCTTCATGAATGAGGATGCTGTACTCTCTTTGTGTTCTTGTTGTTATGTACATTTATACTTTATTTATTTTTCTCTTTTTACAGGTACGCGTGTGCATCTTGACTGTTTGGAGTGGTGAGTGTATAGTTCCACTCTCTCTCTCTCTCTCTCTCTCTCTCTCTCTCTCTCTCTCTCTCTCTCTCTCTCTCTCTCTCTCTCTCTCTCTTTATCGTTTGCACTAGGCTCATTCCCTCTCTTCTTTCTCCCGCTCTGCTTCTGCTGCTGATGATAACAAAAGCGATGGTCATGAGGAAAGTGACGATGACGACGATGGTGATGTTGATCCTGCATTAAAACAGCATCACAGTTACATGTACAATCGTATACTGTTAATGGTAAAGGATGAGAGCTGATATTTGCACCGGCCCGTGTCAATACTGCTATCGTTATTGGCACCCGATGACCAGATGTGTACACATTCCTTCAGCGTTATTGGCACAGTTTTCAATTAATCTACAACGGATATCTGTTTACTATTTCAGTTTAATGATGCCTTGTGGGTTATCTTTGCTGCTTCCAAACGAATTTTTCCCCTATGTAGCCTATACTCTCTTACGCCCTATTATAAAAAAAGAAAACTTGCTCCATGTCTTTCAAGGGCGCAGTTCGTTTATAGAGGCTCCAGCAATCTTCTATGCGACATCCTTGGTTACCTATTGGCTGTTCTTCACAACTCTAGCTCAAGCAGCCTCTCTATTCAGAACCTTATCTCTAAGGTCACATTTTATTACCTCATCTCAAGTGTTTTCCGTGTGACTTTCTTAACTCCTCCCTCAACTTTCAAACCTCTCACCATCCACGCTCAGTTGTCATCCTCCATCCTCTCCATATGCCCAGTTATCTCAGACTACCTCTTCTCATCACCACTTCAATATATTCAAGTCTCACCCTTGAAAAACAGCATTATTTCATATCATGTCTACTCATTCCACATACATTCCTCATTAATCACATTTACATTGCTCTCATCCTTGAAAATTAATTTTCATGCCACACCAAGTCTCACATCCTTACGCTGATGTTGGCACTAAAACTCCTTCAGGTAATACTGTTGTGGATGGCACGCTCGGCTCTTTGTTTTTTATCAGGGCACTCATAGCATCAGCCATTTTCCTTCCCTGTGCCACCCTAATGTCGACTCCTCCCATTTCTATTACTACACCCAGGTTAATCACCCACACCATTTCAGTTCTCTTTCCTTCCACCACAACACACAGGAAGTCGCATTTTCTCAAGTTCTCAACAATAATCACTTTATTCGTATCAACATTTATAATCATTCAGGACGCTTGATGACATTCACAAAACTCTGCACTTATCTGCAGTGCTCCTCTTCATTATGAGCAAAGAACACAAGATCATTTGCATGCATCTGATTAGCCATATCGTACTTCATTCATCAGTAATAATTATTATTCCCAACCCTCTGTCCATAACTTAAGTTTGGAGACTTTTCATAACCTCCTCCTGATATATATATATATATATATATATATATATATATATATATATATATATATATATATATATATAGGTAGATAGATAGATAGATAGATAGATACATAGATATAGATATAGATATATAATCTCTGTCTCTCTCTCTCTCCTTCAAGGAAAGTTCTAATATCTGCTCATGGAGAGCTCTGAGTGATTTTCTTACGAAATGCAAACTTGCTCATCTTGAAATTATGCGTTGATTTGACATGTCAGCTGGTGTGTCAGCTGATGCATAGTTTCGCCGACGGTCTATGAAGATAATCTCTTCTTGTTCCTCTCTGACCGATTGGATGTTAGCCTGTAGCTTATCCTGTAGCAAACCACACCACACCACACCACACTACACCTCTCTACCCTGCCTCTGAAACAACTTGATATCCCCAAAGGCCTAAGCTTCCACTCCCATCCATTTTTTAAGAGCGAACGGTGGGAAAAAAGTTAGGCTATCCTGAGAAGGTGGAAATGAAGTGAAGGATGAACAGTGGAATAGCGTGCTTGTGTGGGTGGTGTACAAATATACATATATATATATATATATATATATATATATATATATATATATATATATATATACATATATATATATATATATAGATAGATAGATAGATAGATAGATAGATAGATAGATAGACAGGTAGATAGATTGCTATCGGGAGATCACATGTCCTTGTTTCATTCCAACATTGTTAGCAGACTGCGCAGTCAGATATCAGCTTACCCTTTCACATGCTTCACTACCATCATAACGCTTTACAGCATTCAGCAGCTTTCCTTTGACACCATACGTATTGGAAATTCATCCAGAATTGTTCGTTCTTCATCCTGTCATATGCACTTTCCAGATCCATAAATGCCATAAATACCTTCCAGTCCTTCTCACGTACTTTCTTCACTACCTGTCTTACTGCACATGTTTTATCCACATACCCTACCACTCCTTAAAACGACCCTGTTCATCGCTAGCCGTGCATTGTGATATATTCATTACCTTCTGTATGATAATTCTTCCATATAACATTCCTACAAGCGGGTGGGAGTACAATATCTAAAATCTGTTTCAATGATTTCCCCAGCCATGGCCACATCACTCCCCCAGCTCAGTTGCAATGCAGTGTGGGCGGTATTGTCCTTCAGGGGGTCCCAGATCTCTTGTTTTACCCACCCTTCACTCCCTGTCACACACTGTAATACACCTCAATACAATTTCACTCTCCCTCTGTCACCCCCCCTTTCTCTCTTCCCCTTACTTATTCGTTCCCTCCTTTCGAACACTTCCTCCTTCCCCCCCTCTTCCTCATCCCACACTTCCTTCTTTCATTCCACAAACTCTCTCCTTTCTCACTTCTCCCTTCTGCTTCTCTCCTAGTCCCTCCGCCCTTTCCCTCCTCCCCTCCCCTTCTTTTCTCTCCATGTCTCCATTTACTCTCCTTCTCTTCCTCCTCCCTCTACCTTCTTCCTCACTAGTATCTATACATAGCACACAGGTCCATGTTAACATGTGTGGGGTTGGGGAGGAAATGTTGTCGTTGTTGGCTTCGTCGTCGTTGCTGTTGTTGCCCCAAGTTCATCTGAATGTAATCTCAGTGGACTCTAGGTTTAAACTACCCTTCTCCTGCAGCCTCCTTTTGGGTGATATGGAAGTTGATGGAGGTTTATAATACTGGACAGGGGAGTCGTTAGGTTATATCAGTGCCACCGCATGAAGGCGTCTCCCTCCAGCACCTTGGGGAAGATTGTCAAAGCAATTTATTGACCTTTTTTTTTTTTATGTGGCTGAGGTCCACTATTCACTCACTCGTTACAATGTACCTTTCAGGTAACTCTGCACCGAGTGGCAAAACAGTTGGTTTCTTGTTTTTTTTTTTATGCGAGGAAGAAGGAACCAAAGGCTAAGAGCCCGCAAAATAGTTCTTTCCAAGAAAAAAAAAACAATACAAAAGACAGCCAGATTCAAGATCCGTTCATTTCGAGATGTCTGAACACACTGCTTTAAAAGACTGGAGATCATAGGAAGTAGGAAATACAGACAGAGAGAGACAGTTCCAGAGTTTACCTGTTGCATAAATGAAGGAGTGGGAGTAACGGTTAACTCTTGTATTAAAGAGTTTGACAGAAAGGGATGAGAGTTTATTGCTATACGGGTGCTACGCACCAGTTGTAGAGGTGGAGGGATGCAAGCAGACAGTTCAGAGGAGCAATGACCATGGAAGTAGCGATATAAAAGAGATAAAGATGCAACAGTGCGGCGAAGAGACAGAGGTTGAAGGGAGCCAGTAAGAGGAGGAGAGTTAATGAGACGAAATGCCTTTGACTCCACCCAATTAAGAAGAGCTGTATGTGGGGAGCCTCCCCACACATGAGAGTTGTACTTCATACAGGGGCGAATAAATCCCGTGTATGAAGTCAACAATTGTGCAGGGGTAAAGAAGGTAAGGAGTCGGCTTAGCACACCTAATCTCTTGGAAGCAGATTTTACCAGAGATGTAATATGATCTTTCCAAGATAAATCCCGAGTGAATGAAACCCCAAGCATGTTCAAGGATGATGCTGTATTGAGCTGGATATTATTAAACCTTAGTGAGTACTTCTTTGGAAGATTGTGTCGGGTTGATAGGTGTAAAAACTGAGTATTTGATGCATTAAAAACAACCAGATTATTTTTACCCCAGTCAGAAATACTAGCCAGGACAGACATTAGGTGTGCCATAGCCTCATCCCTTGTTTGTTGAAGTAACTGCTGGGATGGACGTTGCGGGAACCGAATGGAAAGGTGAAGGGTGGAATCATCAGCGTGAGAGTGGATTGTGTTAGATGTACAGCTTAGAAGGTTATTGATGAATAAAAGGAAGTTAGTTGGTGATAGGACAGAGCCCTGAGGAACACCACCGTTGATAGATCTAGGAGAAGAACGATGGCCGTCTACAACAGTAGCTATAGAACGACCAGAAAAGAAGCTGTAGATGAAGGCACAGATAGAAGTATTGCAACTGGAAGAGGGCAGTTTAGAAATTAAAGATTTATGTCAGACTCGATCGAAATCCTTTGAGGTGTCAAGTGCAATGGCAGAGCTTTCGCCAAAGTCCCGAAAGGAGGATGACTGCGTTGGGTGGTAACATTATAACCAAAGACGCCTTATGGTCTTGTGGTATAATGCGATCCAGCCAGATGGTATCTGTATGGATTTACAACCAATGGATAGTTGGAGTGTGTTGATCAAACAATGCAACTCAAGGATGAGCGAGACTGATCATCTATCCTTAACTGGCGGAACTGATAACCTAGCCCTGGGTCTCAGTGATTCTGATGAGACAAAAAGAACTAGTACCGGCAGATAGAATGACAGACAGACAGATTGATAGACAGACTGACAAACAGACAGATCGGTAGACAGACTGACAGATAGAAAAATCGATAGACTGATAGATAGATTTTCTATTCGCGAATGATAATATATAATTATGGTTATACAATTTTAGTGTCTCATTATCGTTATTAACATTACATACTTCAGTACCGGCCCGTTTGTCTGTCTGTCTGGCTGTCTATCTGTGGTATTGTCTGGCATTTATTTCCGTACAACTCTCTCTCTCTCTCTCTCTCTCTCTCTCTCTCTCTCTCTCTCTCTCTCTCTCTCTCTCTCTCTCTCTCTCTCTCTCTCTCTCTCTCTCTCAGTATTATCAAAAGGATCAGAGTGAAAAAGCCCTAAGCCCTTTTCTATCAGGCCAGCCCTCTGTTCTCAACCATCGCCCTGGGTCATAGTCTTACCCCCTCCCTTCCCCCTTCTCCTCCCCCCTCCTCCTCTCGCCCTTCACCTCTCCGAATCTCTCTTTCCCTCTCCGCCACTTCCCTCTTTATGCCCCTCCTCTTTCCTCCCCTTTCCTCTCGCTTCCTTCCCTTCTTCTTCTTTTCTTCCTCTTCCCATTTTCTCTCCTCTTTCCTTTCCACCCTCCCCTCCCTCTTCCTTTCTCTCCCCGAACCCATTCTTTCCCCTTCCTTTCCCCCTCCTTTAACTTTCCCATCTTCCTCTCTCCCTTCCCTTCTCTTTCCTCTTTTCCTCTCCTCCCCCTTTCTCTCTTCTCCTTGCCTTGCCTTGCTTGATTTTCCTCTCCCATCTCTTTTCCTACTCTCCGTCCCCCTATTCTTATCCTTACCCTCTGTCTCCCTTCCCCCTTCCTCCAGTCCTTTCCTATTCCCTCTTCTAATATCTTCCTCCCTCATCTCCTCTTCCTTTTCCTCCTCCTCTTCCTCCTCCTCCTCCTCTTCCTCCTCCTCCTTTCTCTTTCCTCTCCCTCCTCTTTCTTTACCTTTTCATCTTGTCCACTTAACCATCATCCTCCCTCCATTCTCTCATCCCATCTCTCCTCCCTCCTTTCCCTCTTCCTTCCCCTCACCTAATCCCTCGCATCCTCCAGTTTTTCCCCATCTACTCTTCCTCCTTTCCTCTCTCCCTTCCCTCGTCTTTTCCCTCCCCCTCACCCTCTCCCTGTCCTTTCCTTTTCCCCTACCAATTCCTCCCTCTCGCCCACACACTCTTGCATATTCTCCACTAGGGTTCATTTGCTTCCCCCCTCCCTCCTCTCTCTCTCTCTCTCTCTCTCTCTCTCTCTCTCTCTCTCTCTCTCTCTCTCTCTCTCTCTCTCTCTCTCTCTCTCGTCCACCCACACCCACACCCACACCACCGATTCGAGTCACGTTCTCTTGGGTAAACCTTTGATGGATCGGGGAATATTGATAATGTGGCCCTCCCTCACCACTCACCCTCACCACACACCACCACCCACCCTCACAACCAACCACCCTCACCACACACCCTCACCACACACCACCACCACTCACCTTCACCTTCACCACCCACCCGCACCACCAACCCTCATCACTCACCGTCACCATTCCTGCTTTGTCATTCTCGTCTTAAACTCACAGAATATCAAGGCTACATATAACCTGTCCCATTAGGAACATCCTCAGTGGGTTAGGTAAATCCACTGCTGTTTGTTTTGTACTTTAGTCCTTTCTACTTTATACTGCCCTCTCACCAGTCTCCCTCTCCATTCTCCCCCACCACTCATCCACCTCACATACCCTCACCACACACCATTACCCCTCACATTCACCACCCACCCTCACCATCCTTACCCGTCGTAGGTACGCAGGCTGAGAGCAGGCAAAAGATTCGTCCTTCAGGGAAAAAATTACTGAAGTATATAATATGAAAATCACGTAACTTCTTTAATCTGGTTGATGTTGCTTTTAGTTTACGCTTCTTGATTCGAGACAAGCTTTATTAGGCATAGGAAAGACCCTTGTATTTATGGATTACACAGGGTAGTTCATATATAACACTCATCTTCCACTCCACCCGATGATTTCTGGTGTGTTACAGGGACGGCTTAAAGTTATCAGTGTCTGTTCGGCATCGTTTATTCACTTCATACTCCCACTGCCACACTCATGCCAACACCAACAGATCATGCCGTCCCCACAATAGATTAAGGTACCATCAGATTAAATCCTAGTAACATGTTATTTACGGACCACCCTGTATTATGTATGTATCTAACCTCTCCATTTCTCGAAGTCTCCCCAACCTAAATAAAATCCTCTGTAGTTTGGAAAAATAAAACAAAAATGCGTCATCGGACTGCAGAGGTGTACAGTCAGAGAAGCAAGCCTCCTATCACTTCTGTCTTTAAAAAAAAAAAAAGTGGTGCGGTGCACAACAAACCTAGCCCGACAGCAGTTAGTTTAGAGCTGTTAAATATTGATTCGATACTGCCATTTAGTGTCAGTAAACATTTAAAGTCGCAACTAACTACACTTTCAACTTGCCCTGTGAAACTCCTGTTTAAAGTCTACGGAAATGGCGCAACTAACTTCACATTTAAGAACTAGCCCCGTGAAACTCCTTGACCTGACATGTCACAATTCAAGCTTGAAGACATTACCTCCACAATTACATTAATTCCTTTGGGGACTAGTGCCCGCATATCCTTAAGGTTTCATGTAATTTCACTCAGCCGTTTTTCCGTAATGCTGCAAACAAACAAAAAACAAACGACCCAAACAATACCTCGCCGTACTCCGTTCCGGGCGAGGTAATAACTGGCGAAATACAAGAAAATCCCATCTCTACAAATGTGTTTCAGATGGTTTGATTTCTATGGGTATTTGTTATGTCAGGCTTATTACTCTATCTGTACATTAAAAGATTGGGCATCAGAGGGAGTGAAAATAAGAGACTGAGGAAGACAGTTTCAGAGCTGACCTGTGGCATCCATTATACACTGGGAGTTCTACATATAAAGGGTTAGACGGTGAGTTTGGTGTTGCGTGCCCGTCGTAATGTGGGATTAATCAGACCAGTGATCAGAATAACAGCAATTATGCGTGTGTGTGTGTGTGTGTGTGTGTGTGTGTGTGTGTGTGAGAGAGAGAGAGAGAGAGAGAGAGAGAGAGAGAGAGAGAGAGAGAGAGAGAGATTTACTGTATAGCGAAGGGAGAGGGAGGCTGATAGGAGTCAGTGAGAGATTAGTTCGTGTGTGTGTGTGTGTGTGTGTGTGTGTGTGTGTGTGTGTGTGTGTGTGTGTGTGTGTGTGAGAGAGAGAGAGAGAGAGAGAGAGAGAGATTCTGGATTTATGAGTTTATTCATGTGTGTATGCAGTATATATGTATATTTGAACAGCCATGAACACGATTATTTATACCCGTGTCTATGAATAGTTTTGTGTGTGTGTGTGTGTGTGTGTGTGTGTGTGTGTGTGTGTGTGTGTGTGTGTGTGTGTGTGTGTGTGTGTGTGTGTGTTGTTGTTGAAGCAAATTTTGTCGGTAAGGCGAAATAACAAAAGAATTTCTTAGGTCTAACATGTAAAATAAATCGCTCAGGAGGAGGTGTTGCGAAATAGGTGTCACTTAGAAATTTGGGCTACGTAAAAATCCCTAAAAAAAGAAGTCTCCCATTCTGAATGATATCGTGTGGTGGCAGCATAAACGGAAAGATCCTCGCACTGAAGGGGTTGAAGGGCTTTTGCAATTGCTATGAAGTCTCTCTCTCTCTCTCTCTCTCTCTCTCTCTCTCTCTCTCTCTCTCTCTCTCTCTCTCTCTCTCTCTCTCTCTCTCTCTGCCAAGTTAGTGTAATTGGACTTGTAGGACGATAGATGTAGAACGATAGATATACCCTCTGGCGCCCAGGATGTAAGAAATTATCGCCCGCGTTTAGCAAGGCGAGGAGAAATAGTTTTGGTCTCCCTGTGTGTGTGTGTGTGTGTGTGTGTGTGTGTGTGTGTTCTTAAAATATCTCGAAAAGTTTTGGACGAATTTTCACCAAACCATCAAGAAAAAGCAAACGACAGAGTTATTTTCTTCAAATTTGGTTCGTGGGTAGCTTGTGGCGGGCGATTAGCATTAGTGTCTGGTTGCTTTCCCTCACTAATTTCTTTGGGAGAGAGATGAAGAGGGATCATGTGTACCAGATGCCGTCACGTTACGCTGAGTTAAATTCTCTGATCTGTCCACGAAAGAGCCTGCTTAATCTTTCTCTGCACTTTGGCAATAGGAAGCACGTCAACGCCAGATTGCACATTCATGACAGTAACTCCCTCAGCATAACACACTGGCAACAGGAAACATTTTAGCAATTGCACCACACAGCAACTATACATCAAGACACTGGCTTTATCGTACATATTACTCTCTCTGTCTCTGTCTCTGTCTGTCTGTCTGTCTGTCTGTCTCTCTCTCTCTCTCTCTCTCTCTCTCTCTCTCTCTCTCTCTCTCTCTCTCTCTCTCTCTCTCTCTCTCTCTCTCTCCATGTTTCAAAACCTGGAAGTAAGGAAAAGTTTCTCGTTACATTACAATTAACCCTTTAAATCTAATTCTTTTTTAGTATCATTTTTGTTATATCCAGACGATTTATTTTTCCCAGTGAATGAAACTAGTTAAGGGATTCGATATATACTGTAATTCTTTCATCTATCGTTCTTTTCTATAGTTCTCTTATCTTAACTTGGCTCAGGGTTCCTTTGCGGCTCGTATTGCGTAGCTCAGTGGCAGGAACATAATGTTACGACTCTGCGTCCTTTTCATGGCACTTCTTCGTGACTGGCATCATATTCCATTGCTAATATGTTGTTAGAACTCGGCGTTCAAGATGGACAGGGCAGTTTTAGAGAACAAAGTGTATTACCTTTTTACTTTTAAGGATATATTCACCAATGATGTTAATAACTTCCTGAATGGAAAAAAAAAAAAAAACTCATGGGACTGAAATGGTCAAGTTACAAAAATCTTCCTGTTTTATCTGCTTTTCTCTCCATCATTCAGTCCAGGATTACCCCATCACGAGCGTAAGGGACCGGGGCAGGGCTATTTAATCCTGACATATAGGGCTAGGGTGACCAGGTGCTCTTCCCTGAGTGGCATTATGTCGGCAATAAATACTCACCACTTCCCGAATATAAACCCTTGTGGATTGCATCAGGTTAGAGCGCCTTAACTCACTAGGCCACCGGGATTCCTACAGTTTTTTATATATCTAGGTCACCGATATGTTTGTATGTGTGTTTTTCGTCTTACTATTTTCTGGTGGTGTACAGGAACGCATGCAGCTGATGGTACCTGTATTACCGGCGCTGTTGTTGCTCGGTTATAGAAACAGCCCACAGCCAATCAGTGCATCTGTCCTTCCATCTGTGTGTGTGTGTGTGTGTGTGTGTGTGTGTGTGTGTGTGTGTGTGTGTGTGTGTGTGTGTGTGTGTGTGTGTGTGTGTGTGTGTGTGTGTGTGTGTGTGTGTGTGTGTGTGTGTGTGTGTGTGTGTGTGTGTGTGTGTGTGTGTGTGTGTGTGTGTGTGTGTGTGTGTGTGTGTGTGTGTGTGTGTGTGTGTGTGTGTGTGTGTGTGTGTGTGTGTGTGTGTGTGTGTGTGTGTGTGTGTGTGTGTGTGTGTGTGTGTGTGTGTGTGTGTGTGTGTGTGTGTGTGTGTGTGTGTGTGTGTGTGTGTGTGTGTGTGTGTGTGTGTGTGTGTGTGTGTGTGTGTGTGTGTGTGTGTGTGTGTGTGTGTGTGTGTGTGTGTGTGTGTGTGTGTGTGTGTGTGTGTGTGTGTGTGTGTGTGTGTGTGTGTGTGTGTGTGTGTGTGTGTGTGTGTGTGTGTGTGTGTGTGTGTGTGTGTGTGTGTGTGTGTGTGTGTGTGTGTGTGTGTGTGTGTGTGTGTGTGTGTGTGTGTGTGTGTGTGTGTGTGTGTGTGTGTGTGTGTGTGTGTGTGTGTGTGTGTGTGTGTGTGTGTGTGTGTGTGTGTGTGTGTGTGTGTGTGTGTGTGTGTGTGTGAGAGAGAGAGAGAGAGAGAGAGAGAGCTGTAGGACAGGCTCCAGGTGGGGAAAGGTCATCATTGTTAAGCCTTTGTAGTGATGGTGGCTATAGTGGTAGTTGCGATGGTGATGGTGGTAGTGATGGTGGCAGTCGTCGTGGCAGTGGTGTGGAGGAAGGTGATAGTGGTAGTGGTGGTCGTCGAATCTTGGTAACTGTGGTAGTTATGGTAGTTATGGTGATGGACATGATAATTGTAATGGTGGTTACGGTGTTGTCAGAGAGAACTGGATGGTGGTAGCGGTAGTGGAGGTGATTTTGGTGACTGTGGTAATGGTGATGGTGGAAGTGGTGGTCGTGGCGTAACAGTTGTGATATTGGTTCGCAATCCTTCATTCCATCCCAACCCGCCTTGCCATCCACCCCCCCCTCTATGTCTGTCTGTCTGTCTTTCTGTCTGTGTTTATATGTGCACGAGTAAATGTCCGTATGTATGATTGTGAATATGTGGATATCTATGTTTGATTGTAAATATATGTAAATGTATGTATGTGTGTGTATGCAAGTATACAGTATTTATGTGCTAATGTATATCCATACATACATACACACACACACACACACACACACACATATATATATATATATATATATATATATATATATATATATATATATATATATGTGTGTGTGTGTGTGTGTGTGTGTGTGTGTGTGTGTGTGTGTGTGTGTGTGTGTGTGTGTGTTCATCTGGTTTTTAAATGTACTTTATCTGTTTATGTAGGCAAATAGTTATTCGAATATTCATGAACTGTATCTCTTTATATGTATGCATATATGTATGTATCTAATTTATACATGTCCTGTATCTCCGTATTTAAGTGTGTATCAGTCTAAGTAAAAATATTTCATTAATGTCTGAAATGAATTCCATTAAACTTACCACTTACTCTGGGCCTGGGAAGAAGTGATTTAACTTTGGTGCAGAAGAATCAGAGGTGAACGTCAAGGATCAAGGTCAAAGTCCAGGCAAGGCATCTTTAGTTATAACTCTTTCATCTTGACCTGGCTCAGGTTTTTGTCCTTTCTTGCTTATTTCGCGTAGCTCAGTGGCAAAATGCAGTATTACAACTGCACTTCCTTTCCACAGAACTATTTCGAGACTTGCATAATATTTTAGTGTTAATTTATAGTTAGGATACCGCATTTAAGACAGAGAGATGACAGTTTTAGGGAAGTTTAGATTAGAATCAGTATAATTTTACCACTGTCAACATCAGTGTTGTTAGCATCAGTGTCGTCAGAATCAGCGTTGTCAGAGTCAGTAGAGCTATCAACAGTATTATACGTGGGGGAAATTGGCCGGAACTACACTCCTCACTTCCCCTCAACCTCTCACCTTCTCTTGCCTCCATCCTTTCACCTTTCCTTCCACCCTTCCTCTCACCCTCACCCTCCACTTCCCTCACCTACCCTTTTCCCCTATTTACCTCATCTCTCGTTCACTTCCCACCCCCCACCGTTCCCCTAAACTCGTCTCTCACCGCCACCTCTCAAGCCTGTTGCAGGAAATTAAAGGGCATGCAATGTTGCAAGGGCAGGCTGGGAGATCTCCGCGCTAGCCTTGTGACTCCAGGTTCAAAAGATCATAAGCTCACCTGTATTTGTTTGACCCGGGTTCGAATATCCGCTGCCTGCCTCTGAACTTTGAGCATCGGTGTTTAAACCCTATAACACATATCAGTATCTTTATTTTTATCTGCGTCTATCTATCTTTCGTTTTATCAGCCAATCAATCAGTCAGTCATTCAGTCAGTCAATCTCTCGATCTATCTCTGTCTCTGTCTGTCTGTCTCTTTCTGTCTATCAACATCTGTATCTGTCTATCTTTCCCCTCTATATATCTCTATCTCTCTGTCTATCTATCCTTCTATTTTTCTATTAAGCGACAGCAAAGGCGTAGCTTTTGTGATTGAGTCTTTTTCTATTTAGATATGTACAGTATTGATATATGTATGTATTTGTAGCACGTTAACAAAATATCCCATCAATGCAGAATCAGGTTTGCATCAAAACTGACACATAACACTGAATAATGGATTTGTCTTTGGTGTAGGTCGGTCGAAGGTCAGAGGTCATAAGTCTAGCTCGATCATAGGTCTTAGGTTAAGGTCGGTCAAAGGTCAAAGGTCAAGGTCAAAGTTAGGGTGTGGTGTTTTCTTGTGAATGCCTGATGAGATTTGGTTCAAAGTTGGGGTACGCATTATGTATGGATCCGGGAAGAAGTTATTTGATGATGGTGTAAAGCGATGGAAGGTCAAGGTCATGGGTCAAGGTCAGAGTTTTTTGTGAGACGGTGCAACACTGTCTGAACTTTCTGTCTGTTTTTTATTCTTGCTGCCACCAGACTCAGTTAATAAAAATGGGTCACCTTCAATATGAAGTGATTTGGACTCTGTGACGTTATAGACATCACTTTAACCCTTCCACTGCGATACGAACTTTTAGAAAATTTGGGTCGTCTGCAAACACTCATAAGGTGGATAATGGATCTGAAATATCGTTTACCTATATATTGACGTAATTTGAGTCTGAGGTATTTCCGTTATTTTATAAAGACATTATGTGGGTGTACAAGCATTAGTTGTTGCAGCCCCAGGTTTATGTGAGACCCAGTGGGCTACATGCTTAAACTGCCCTTCTGCAGTCCACCATCCTTTTTGGGGGGGCACAAGGAAGTAGATGAGGGACGTTTGTATAACCGAGCAGTTGAGACGCCTAGTTACATCGCAGTGCCACCACATGAAGGTGTCCCTCTCCAGCAATATATGTAGATGTAAAGCAAATATATATACATACACTATATGTGGAATGCATATAGAGATTGCTTAGTTAGGAATGCTAAAGTGGTGCGTAGTGTGGCAAGAGTATCAACAAAAAAGAAGGGTACGACATGGTGGGATGAGGAGGTTGAGAGAGCAGTGGAGGAAAAGAAGAAGTGGCTAAAGTTGTTACAGGATAGGGATTCGGTTGAAATAAGAACTGAGTATATCGAGAGCAAGAAGCACGTAAAGAGACTAGTGAAGAGGAAAAAGAAGGAGGTAAATGATGATCTGGGAAGAAAAATGAATGCGAACTACTTTGAAAATAGGAAGTTATTCCGGAAAGAGGTGCGGAAATGTAGAAGCGAAAGCAGAAAGAAATGTGATGGTGTGAAGGATGCAGGTGGCAGGTTACTAACCCATGGAGACGAAGTAGGGACCAGATGGAGAGAATATTTTGAAAGCCTGATGAATGGGATTAGAGAGAGCAGAGCGGCGGTAAACATGATTGGTTTTGGGCGTGTGCAGAGAATGAATGCAGTGCCAGGAGACGTGACACTCGCACAGGTGAAGAGCGCTGTGAAACGGCTGAAAAATGGGAAAGCAGCTGGGGTTGATGAGGTGTATGCAGAGATGCCTAAGTGTAATGGAGAGAGTGGAACGATGTGCTTGTTGGAGATATGTAAGAAGGCATGGATGAGTGAAACTGTGCCTGCAGAGTGGAAAAAGGCTGTGATTGTACCCCTGTACAAAAATAAAGGTGAGCGAAGTGAGTACAAGAATTATCGTGGCATAAGTTTATTGAGTGTGGTAGGGAAGGTATATGGAAAAATTATCATAGAGAAAGTAAGAGAGATATCAGAAGTCCTAGTGAGTGATGAACAGGGTGGCTTTAGGAGTGGCAGAGGATGTGTGGATCAAGTATTTGCAGTGAGACAGGTAGCAGAGAAGGCTTGTGAGAAGGACCATAAGGTGTTTATGGGATTCATGGATCTGGAAAAAGCATACAACAAAGTAGACAGAGAGGGATTGTGGAAAGTTTTGCGCATGTATGGTGTAGATGGTAAGCTGTTCGGTGCTGTCAAGGGTTTTTAATGATGGTAGCAAAGCATGTGTAAGGGTTAATGGACATCTAAGTGAGTGGTTCACGATCGGTGTGGGCGTGAGACAAGATTGTGTGATGTCCACTTGGTTGTTCAATATATATATGGATGGGATGATGAGAGAAGTAAAAACACGAGTAATAGAGAGAGGGATGGCGCTGGTAATGAAGGGTGATGGATGGAATATCTCAAATTTGTTGTATGCTGTTGACGCAGTACTACTTGCAGATACCGGAAAAGAACTTGGTAGGCTAGTGCGGAGTTTTGCTGATGTCTGTGAACGTCGTGCCTTGAGAGTAAAGGTAGAGACGAGTAAGGTGATGGTTATTGAGAGAGAAGGTGACTCCCAGTGTGATGTCACAGTGAATGGAGAGAGACTGGAATTGGTGAGAGAGTTCAAATACTTGGGTACAGTGATAGAAAAAAAATGGAAAATGTGCAAAAGAAGTTGAAAGTAGAGTGACACAAGGAAGAAAAGTGGCTGGTGCAATGAAGGCTTGATAAAAAACACAGGCTTGAGTGTTGCAGCCGCACGAGGCTTACATGAGGGAGTGTTAGTGCCAACTCTAACTTATGGGTGTAAGACTATGGTGTGGCATGAAAATTAAAAGTCATGAGTAAGAGCAGTGGAGATGGGACTGCTGAGGAATGTACAGTATGTGGGGTACGGAGGGTGGATAGGATACGAAATAATGTGATTCGTGAAAAGTGTGGAGTGAGGAAGTCGGTGGACACCAATATCGAAGAGAGTGTCCTGAGATGGTATGGTCAGGTGGAAAGAATGGATAACAATAGAGTGGTAAAAAGGGTATACCTGAGCGAATTTGAAGGAGGGAGGAGGCGAAGTAGGCCAAGGAGAAGGTGGAGAGATATGGTGGGTGAGTGTGTGAGGAAGCGAGGTTTGGAAGTCGGTGAGGCTAGGGAACTGACAAGAGATCGAGCTGGCTGGATGAATGTTGTGAGGAGAAGTGCATGATCAGGGATTTTGGCACCCCTTGTGAGCATGGCAGCGTCGGGACTGACTCAGCTGGATACGCTGTGTGAAGCTGCAGAATGTGGTGCATGTTTTTGGCGTATCCAGTGGTGCCAGGATTCCGGGGGCTTGAATGATGAGTGAATGGAAGTGTGGCCTATTTGGATTGGGCAAGTTTGTACTGTCTGGACATTGCTACTCCTCACCCTGCCCTTGGGTGGGAAAGGAGGTCCGGATGATAATTATATATATATATATATATATATATATATATATATATATATATATATATATATATATATATATATATATATATATATATATATATATATATATAGAGAGAGAGAGAGAGAGAGAGAGAGAGAGAAAGAGAGTGTTTTAACGGTACCAGCAATTTACACTTGTGTTGGGGACAAATCTTGAATCCTTTTACCTTAACTTGGACCAGAATTTTTTTCCTTTTGTAGCTTGTTTCACGCAGATCCTTGAGAGAATAAGAAATACTGTGGCTCTAGATCCTTTCCATTGCACTTCTTCGTGACTACCATCATATTCCAGTGCTAATCAATTGTTATGACCAAGTAAGCAAGATGGAAAGATGGAAATTTTAGGCCAGGTTAGAATAAAACAGGTATAGTTTTCTCCTCAACTTAACTTCAGAAGAATTTATTAGTCCTCAATAAACATCAGAGCCGCGGTGTTGGTATTATCACCATTAACCTTCTCATCTTCTGGACAACTCTTGCTTTATGTTTCTGATTACGCCAGACGATTTTATTCAGCTGAGAGTGAGTCATAGGAGCCTGAGAGTGTTAATATCTGCTGTGCCTGTTGTCGGATACCTGGAGCTTGGTGGCAGTCTGGTGTCGCGCAATTACTGCCCGATAACCTAGATTTAATTAAAGATAACTCAGGTACCATTAAAGATAGATCACATTCCATTAAATTTAACGCATGACAGGACTTTATCAGGGTTGCTTCATTCCAACTTAGAGCCATTAAAAGCACACATAATAATTCCTCGGCCCGGCAAACGTCAGGGGTCGGGCCACTTGTGCATTAGTATCTGAGTCACTCATTGTAACCAGGAGAGAATTGTGTCAGTGTGGAGCTCTCATGGTGACTCCAGCAATCTTCCCTGTGTTAATTGGATGCTAAGCGACGTGTACCAGTTTTTCCCACATTCACAAAGGTTCATAAGTTAAAAATTATTACCAGTATAAATACCTTAAGATCTTTATGAACACTTAGTAAAATCTTAAAATAACCTCCTCAGGCTCCTCTTAGGCCTATTATGTTTTTATTTAGGCTAAGAGCTTCAAAGATCCAGTAATAAATAACTTGGCTGTTCTAGCTAAATAGCAGCTATACTCCTTTCACTTCAGCTTGGCGTAAAACTGCCATATCTCTGTCATAAATAACTAAGCTGCAACAATAGATTAGCACCAGAATATAATGCTAGTACGAAACACTGCTGTAGAATGGATGTGGAACCATTGCACGGTACTTTTTTTTTTCCGCCACTGGGGTGCGTGAAATAAGCTGCAAACACAAATATCTAGACCAGGTTAAGATGAAAGGCTTATAATTATATTGAGATTTGGTCAGGAGTCGTAGTTATAAAAGGGGTACTTGGATTTTATTAAAGAAAGTTCGGTTTCCGTGAAAGACATCTTAAGTTACGTTAAAGATAGCTCAGGGTGCATTAAAGATAGCCCAGGTTGCATTAGAGATAGCCCAGGTTGCATTAGAGATAGCTCAGGTTGCATTAAAGATAGCTCAGGTTGCATTAAAGATAGCTCAGATTGCATTAAAGATCGGTCAGGTTGCATTAAAGAAAGCCAATGTTGCATTAAAGATAGCTTAGATTTCATTAGAGATAGCTCAGGTTACATTAAAGATAGCTCAGGTGCCACATTGGGCTACTTAGAGGCACTTTAATCCAACTTAAGCCCACTGAAAGCAAGCAGCCATACTAAACAGCAAACAGCAGACCAGAGTTAACAGAACCATGCTTAGACCCCTTAACCCTCACATGATCGGCACAAGTCTAGTATTCTCTGCATCCTTAGACCCCTTAACCTTTACATGATCGGCACAATTCTAGTATTCTGTGCACTATTCTCTTTCAGATTATGTGTAGCCTTCAACGAGTTTACCTCTCAAAAATGCTATGTAATTTTACTCTAACTTGGCCTAAAGTGACCATCTCTCCCTCTTCAGTGCTGAGTTATTGTAGTAGATAAGCACTAGAAACATTATGCTAGTCACGAAGAAATGCTGTGGAGAGGGGATAGAGCAGCAGTATTTTCTTCCGTCACTGAGCTACGTAAACAGTAGGACAAACATCTGGGACGTGTTTAGGTGAAAGAAGCATAGCAGACGATTTTATTCGGCTGTGCAGGGGTTTAATCTAGGCTATATCTAACCCCTCCAGTCTGAAGGGTCTTTCCTGAGGTAAATAAAATCGTCTGGAGGTACCAAGAATTAGGTAAAAAATAATTAATTGGAGTGAAACTAAAAGACAATACTTATGAGACAAACAAAAGTGAAAGCTCGATTCAGGGTCTCCTCTCTCTCTCTCTCTCTCTCTCTCTCTCTCTCTCTCTCTCTCTCTCTCTCTCTCTCTCTCTCTCTCTCTCTCTCTCTCTCTCTCTCTCTCTCAACAACGTCAAACGATCTGGAATTAATAATCAGGAGAGGCAGAGGAGGCACAGGTCTGCTTATCAATGCTTATGATGTCGGGGTTATGATGTCCAGAGAGAGAGAGAGAGAGAGAGAGAGAGAGAGAGAGAGAGAGAGAGAGAGAGAGAGAGAGAGAGAGATGTGGGAAGGAAGGAGACGAAAGGCTGGAGATAGGAAGGAAGAAGGGTATGAAGGAAGAAATGAAAGGGAAATAGGAAGGAGAATGTAAAGGAGGGAAGAAGGGAAGGAAATGAAGGAAGGTAGGAAAGGATGGGAAGAAATGAAAGAAGAGCAAGGAGGTAAAGCAAGGAAAGAAAGAATGGAATGAAGGAAGGAAAGCAGGACAGAAGGAAGGGAGGAAGGAAGGATAGCGAGTTGAGGATGAAGAACTGAGAGAGAGAGGAGAGGGATGAAGTAAGGAAGGAGAGAGGAAATGAGCAGTGATAAAGTACGAAGGAAACGAGAGTTTGGGACATGTGGCAGTGGATGGGATGTGAAGGAGGAGATGGAGACCGAGAATGAGGTGGATAAATAAAGTGGAAGAGCGCTTATGGAAAGATGGAAAAGAGTGGAGATGATTTGTGATATAGAGGGAATGGAGAATGAGAGACTAGTTAGGAGAGAGAATGTGAGGAAGGCGGAGGGGGAGAGGAGAGGAGGAAAGGGAGGAGGGAGGAGGACGAAAGGTAAGTGAACGTGATGTGAATTGGAGAAAAAGTAGCCTGATAGCAGAGGACACGGTGATAATGAAGGGATTTTTCGTGGCCATCTTCTCAGGGATTACAACGTCCAGCTGCAGATAGATAGACAGTTAAATAGATAGGCTACTTGTCACATCCTTCTGCTGTCTAATATTCCTACCCACTGTTGCTTCCCTTTGATATGACAGCCAGCGAGTGAGCGATTGAGAGAGTAAGATAATAGAGCCAGTGAGTGAGTGAGTGAATAAGAATATAAACCTAATGAATGAATAATTGGTGTGAGTGAGAAAATAAAGCAAGTGAGTAAGTGAGCAAGAAAATAGTAAATGGGTGAGCCAGAAAGATACCGTAGTGAGAAAAAGCCAGGAAGTGAGTAAGTGAGCAAATGGCCAGAACCCAGACCAGAATTAGACAACTTTGCCAATGTAAGGCCGAGTTGAAAAAGCCGCGTGCATCAAAGAGTTGGTGATTCCCTGCTGATTCCCAGAGCGATGGTGTGTGAGTGAGTGAGTGAGTGTGTGAGTGCGTGAGTGTGTGAGTGAGGGAGTGAGTGGGCGGGTGATTGATTAATTGCTTGAGTGGGTGAGTGGGCGGATGATTGAGTTGACAAGGACGCGTTTCAGATCCTTTTGAATGAAAAAATTTGGCGAGCCCTGTTGACTCCCGAAGCGACTGAGTGAGCTGGGGGTGGATGAGTGAGTGCGTGAGTGAGTGAGTGAGGGAACTGATGAGTGAGTTAGTGAGTGAATGGACTGGAGTGAGCAGGTGTATGCGTTAGCTGGTGAGTGAACGATTGACAGAGTGGGTATGTGACTGAGGGAATGTGTGTGTGTGTGTGTGTGTGTGTGTGTGTGGGTGTGGGTGTGGGTGTGGGTGTGGGTGTGGGTGTGGGTGTGTGGGTGTGGGTGTGGGTGTGTGTGTGTGGGGGTGGGTGGGTGGGTGTGGGTGTGGGTGTGTGGGTGTGGGTGTGGGTGTGGGTGTGTGGGTGATTAAGTGAAGGAATACCTGAGTGAGCCAATGTGTGTGTGTGTGTGTGTGTGTGTGTGTGTGTGTGTGTGTGTGTGTGTGTGTGTGTGTGTGAAGGAATGAGTGATTGAGTGAATGATTAATTTGGCAGGTCACATTTCAAACCCAAAGGAATGAAAAGATCACGCATTCCTATTGACGTCTGAAACAATTAGAGTGAGCTAATGTGAGTGAGTGAGTGAGCGAGTGAATGAGTTATTAATTCAAGTGTTTATAGCTTAGATTTCGAACATTATTTTGCTTTACCATTTTAAGCAGTTGTAGGAGTTCATATATCAGTGAATGAAAGGGTATTAAAGTGACTGACTGACTGACTGACTGACTGTTCGCTATTGGGAGTCAGTGAGTGAGTGAGTGGGTGAGTGAGCGAGTGAGAGTGAGTGAGTAATTGACTGTCTGCCTAATTATGCGGTTCACTCTTAACTGTTGCCAGCGAATGAGAGTGATGCAGTTAGGAAATGTTAACTGATACGAGTCACTTGAAATAGTTACAGTAGCCGTATTTCAGAGTGAATGAGTAAGTGAGTGAGTGGGTGAGTGAGTGAGTGAGTGAGTGAGTGAGTGGGTGAATGAGTGAGTGGGTGAATGAGTGAGTGAGTGAGTGAGTGGGTGAATGAGTGAGTGAGTAAGTGAGTGGGTCAATGAGTGAGTAAGCAGGTAAATGGGTAAGTGAATGAGTGAGCGAGAGAACAATTGAATGGGTGAGTGAGTGAGTGACAGATTTTTTGACTGTTTGAGTGTGTGAGTGAGTGAGTGAGTGACAGATTTGTTGACTGATTGAGTGTGTGAGTGAGTGAGTGAGTGGGTAACTGACTGAGAGATTGAGTGAGTGAATGAAAGAGTGAGCGGCTCAGTGGGTAAGGGAGTGAGTGAGTGAATGAGAGAGAGTGTACCAGATTATTTGACTGTGACTGAATGAATGAATGAATGACCCGCTTGCTCTTCACTTTGTCGGGTAATTCAGCTGCATTTGTATATATCTGTGTCAGTCCGAATGAGGTCAGTAATAGCTTGGGCCATTTATCGAAGGGAGAGTGATGGTCTGATTTTACTCTTACTTATGCTAGCGAAGTACGAATGGGAGGGAAATTCGTAAGAGAGAGCGAGAGAGCATCTCTTTGTATGTTGTTTCAGCTAGTTAGACGATTTATGCAGCTGAGGGTGGATGAGAGGATTCTGAGTATTAAAATGAACAAACTATAGTCACCTCGAACACACACACACACACACACACACACACACACACACACACACACACACACACACACACACACACACACACACACAGTGATTAGAACTGAACACCCCCTTGGAAAACACCTGATTCCAAGGGGTTCCTATGCCTTTCTGGGTGAATTTTTATCTATCTATCTATCTATTTCCAGACGCCTGAATCCCGTACGGGGTGGCCACAAACAAATCGCCTCCATGTCGCCCTGTTCCCCGCCATTTCACAGCCCTGCTCCCAGCTCACCCCCCCCCCTCTCACATACTTCTCCACTCCATCCCTCCATCTCATCCTTGGCCTCCCCCTCCCTCTTTCCCCCTTCAACTCACTCACGTACACTCTCCTCGTCAGTCTCTCGCACTCCATCCTCTCCACAATGGCCAAACCACCTCAGTGAGTTTCTCCTAACACTTTCTATCTCATCCATATCCACACCACAACGCTCCTTCACTTCCTCATTCGTCAGCCTGTCTCTCTATGTGGCTCCACATGTTCCTCTCAAATAACTCATTCCCACTGCTCTCACTCTTGACTTGTGTCCCTCCAACAAGGTCCAAGCTTCACTTCCATACATTAGAGTTGGTATCACAATACTATCATGCAGTAACTTTTTCACTTCCATGCTCACTTCCCTGTTTCTTATCATTGCTTTTCAAGGAACCAGCAACCTTTCATCCTTGTTGTACCCTTTCAAGCACTTCACCCTCTAAACTTCCATCCTTACTCATCACACTACCCAAGTGAGTTTTTGGTTGATAACAATAATTATTGAATGGATGTGTCACATGCAGAAAAACTTTCAATTCCACTCCACATAGGAGTAAAGTTATTAGTTTCTGCTTAGCCTGACGGTCGGGTCGGGGCGGGCCGCTCATTTCCAGACTTAACTGAGAGTAAACATCTCTCGTTCGCTTCGCTCGCTAGCTCGTAAGTATTCATAATATTAAAAATAACTGTCATACATTTACCTATAAATTATTGTCTGTGAAGCATAAATATTAGTACATTTCTATAAAAAAAAAAATAACTAGAGTTACACTGCATTACTAACCCAGAATAC
>NC_137065.1:36779163-36786663 GCF_032717465.1 Coenobita brevimanus
TTTTCTTTTCTCTTCTCTTCTTTTCTACTTTCTCTTCTTTTCTCTCTTCTCTTTTTTCTTTCTCTTTTCTCTTCTCCTCTTTTCTCTTTCTTCTTTTTTTGTCTTCTCTACTTTTCTCTTTTCTCTTCTCTTCTCCCTTCTCTTCTTTTCACCCTTCTCTTCGTTTCTCTTTTCTCTTTTCTTTTCTGTTTTATCTTCTCTTCTTTCTTTTTCTCTTTTCTCTTTTCTATTTTCTCTTCTTTTCTATTTTCTCTTCTCTTTTATTTTCTCTTCTTTTCTCTTTTCTCTTCTCTTCTTTTTCTTTTTTTCTCTCTTCTCGTTTCTCTTCTTTATTATTCATTTCTTTTTTCCCTAAATAGCCACTGGTCTGTATTCCTTCATCTTTCCTTTCTTTCATCCTTTTCTTTATTTCTTTCTCCATCTTCTTCTTAACCTCCTCCTCCTCCTCCTCCTCCTCCTCCTCCTCCTCCTCCCACACTCATTGATCCCTGGGCTAGAGGAACGGCACTTCCACCTCCTCCATCCTCCTTCCAGCTCTCCTTCTCCTCCTCCTCCTCCTCCTCCCTCCTCCTCCCAGCTCTCCTCCTCCTCTTCCTTCTCCTTCCTTCAGTCCTCCCCATCCTCTATTCTCCCCTCATCTCCTTCCATCTTCTCTCCCTCTCTTCCTTCTCCCCATTCTCTCCTCTCCCCAAACATTCCTTCCCCTCCCCTCCCTCCTCCTCTTCCTATCTCTTCTCTCCTCCTTACTATATCCGTCTCAATCCCCCGCCCCCCCTCTCACTGTGGCACATGGACAGTCAAAGTAGCACACGCATACACACACAAACGCAAATACCCACAAATACACATACACACACACCTGCACGCACATCTATCTATTTATCCATCCATCCATCTGTCCATCTATCTATCTATCTATCTAGACACACACACACACACACACACACACACACACACACACACACACACACACACACACACACACACACACACACACACAAAGCCTCTCCCTATATTTAATTCATACCCGAGCAGAGTCACATCCCAGTGTGTGTGTGTGTGTGTGTGTGTGTGTGTGTGTGTGTGTGTGTGTGTGTGTGTGTGTGTGTGTGTGTGTGTGTGTGTGTGTGTGTGTGTGTGTGTGTGTGTGTGTGTGTGTGTGTGTGTGTGTGTGTGTGTGTGTGTGTGTGTGTGTGTGTGTGTGTGTGTGTGTGTGTGTGTGTGTGTGTGTGTGTGTGTGTGTGTGTGTGTGTGTGTGTGTGTGTGTGTGTGTGTGTGTGTGTGTGTGTGTGTGTGTGTGTGTGTGTGTGTGTGTGTGTGTGTGTGTGTGTGTGTGTGTGTGTGTGTGTGTGTGTGTGTGTGTGTGTGTGTGTGTGTGTGTGTGTGTGTGTGTGTGTGTGTGTGTGTGTGTGTGTGTGTGTGTGTGTGTGTGTGTGTGTGTGTGTGTGTGTGTGTGTGTGTGTGTGTGTGTGTGTGTGTGTGTGTGTGTGTGTGTGTGTGTGTGTGTGTGTGTGTGTGTGTGTGTGTGTGTGTGTGTGTGTGTGTGTGTGTGTGTGTGTGTGTGTGTGTGTGTGTGTGTGTGTGTGTGTGTGTGTGTGTGTGTGTGTGTGTGTGTGTGTGTGTGTGTGTGTGTGTGTGTGTGTGTGTGTGTGTGTGTGTGTGTGTGTGTGTGTGTTTTATCCCACTCTTCTCATACCCTGCTCTGACCTCATTGTCCGTTTGTTTTGATATATAGTATGTGTCTGCCATCTCTCTCTCTCTCTCTCTCTCTCTCTCTCTCTCTCTCTCTCTCTCTCTCTCTCTCCTTGCATTTTCTTTTCCTTTTCCTGTCCCTTCCTCCCACTTTAATTACATTAGTTCTTCATCCTTTCTCTGTTCCCTTTATCGCTTCCTTGAATATTTTACTTCTTTTAGCATCCTCTGTTACATATCTTTCTCACTGTTTTTTTTTTTGTGTGTGTGTGTGTGTGTTTTCTATTATCCTGTTTATCTTGAATGTTTTTTGTCTCTTCCTCTGTCTGTCTGTCTGTCTGTCTATGTATGTATGTATGTCTCTATGCATGTGAGTTTTAATGTATCACTATCTCTCCATCTCTGTCTGTCTACCTATCTGTTTATCTATCCATCCATCTCTTTCTGTCTATCGTTCTTTCTATTTATCTTCCTATATATCTCTATCTCCCTATCTATGCATCTGGCTATAGGTCTTCGTCCATCTATCTATCTTTCTGTCTACCTATCTATCCATCTGTCTATAGGTCTATGTCTGTCTATCTATCTTCTTTGCTATAATTTTTCTGTCTACTTAACTATCTATCTATCCATTCATCCATCCATCCATCTATTTATTTATCTATCTGTATACCTGTCTATCCATCTATCTATAGGTCTATCTGGCTATCTTCCCAGCTATCATCTGTCTGTCTGCTTAACTATCTATCTATCCATCCATCCACCCATCCATCTTTCTCTCTCTCTCTCTCTCTCTCTCTCTCTCTCTCTCTCTCTCTCTCTCTCTTTGTGTGTGTGTGTGTGTGTGTGTGTGTGTGCGTGCGCGTAGTGACTGCCGTAAATGACTGCATGTGACAAGCTTCTGAGAGAGAGAGAGAGAGAGAGAGAGAGAGAGAGAGAGAGAGTAGGAATTGTCAAGCTTTACATAATTCCATAAAGTTACAAAGATAACACAGACCATGAATCCTTACCAGAGTATTTCACTGTACATCATCCACTCTGGTTATTCTTCATTCTGTCTTTCACATTAAACATTATTTCTGTCTACGGTATGTCTTTGCCACACTTTCTTCCTTCTCTTTCTCACTTTTCTTCTCTTCTCTATTCTCTGCACACTTTCTCCCACACATCCCCACCTCTTTCCTTCTCCCTCCCCAGTTCTCTCTCCCTTTCCTTCTCCCTCCTACCACTTCTCCCCTCCCCTCCCTTCCATTCCCGTCTCTTCCCTTCCAGTCTTTTCCTTTCCACGCCTTTCCTTTCCCTTCCCTTCTCTTCCCCTCTCGTCCCTTCTTCAGTACCACTTTCCTCTGTGTAGTCTTACAAATCATAACTTGGTAACACTTACTTCTCTACCATACACGCACGCACGCACAGGGAAAACGTACTTACACACACACACACACACACACACACACACACACACACACACACACACACACACACACACACACACACACACACAAACAAACACACACACACAAACAAACAAACACACACACACACACACACACACACACACACACACACACACACACTGGTACACACGCGGTCAGGTGAACATAATAAGCGTTGGTGGTAATTATGGCCACACAGAAGGTAGTTAGAGCCTTTGTTTTTAATGTCATGTACACACACACACACACACACACACACACACACACACACACACACACACACATGACTGCATGTTAACTTGCCCATCATAAACAACCGTATCCTAGAGCAGACGCGTTCATAAACACGCAAGTTTATGAGCAAAGGCACGAACACATAACATACATACGAGCAGACAGAGAGACACATATGCAGATACACACAGTAATGCAAGGACAATTAGCACACACACACACACACACACACACACACACACACACACACACACACACACACACACACACACACACACACACACACACACACACGCACACACATTCAAGAGAGAGAGAGAGAGAGAGAGAGAGAGAGAGAGAGAGAGGACATACACACACACACACACACACACACACACACACACACACACACACACACACACACGCACACGCACACACATTCACGAGAGAGAGAGAGAGAGAGAGAGAGAGAGAGAGAGAGAGAGAGAGAGAGAGGACATACACACGCACTCAATTTATTTAACAGCTGGCAAACATAAACACACCTACGCGGGCCGGGCCATAAAACTATAAGGTCGCGTCCAGCCACATTTCACTTACTCCACGCAATCAGCTCCGTCGGGCTTCAGCATTCAGCATCCAGCGCGATCGTGGTTTGTTTTGATTTACAGCATGCTAGAGAGTGATGAGGTGCTAATGCAAAATAAAGCGCTAAGGAAGAGGTGTTATAAAGCTTTCTATGTTGCCTACAATGTTTCGCTTCCTCCAGTCCGCCTCCCCGAACGGTATATAGGCTAGCACTCAACATCCAGCGAGTCCCTGTCATGTTTTGTATGTTTCGCCTTTTTATCCCCGTGAATGTTATTACTATAAGCTATGCCGATGTTAGAATTATATCATTAAAATACGATAGAATGTTAAGGTGTATTATGCTAAATAAATCACAAAGGGTAAGGTGCAACGAAGTCTCTGTCACTTAGAACCGTATACTAGGTAGCACAGGACTCTAGGAGGCTTCTTGGCACCTTATTCTTGGCGATTTAATTTGCACATTACTCCTCAGCATTGTCTTATATGCAGTTTATATAGTTCTAATATTAACATTTGCGCCAGTGTTATACAATAGAATTTGATTATACAATAGGATTTGAGCAGAATCAAGTAAATCTCCAAAGCCATAAGACTTGTAAGCCGCCGAGAATGCAGACGTTACTCCATTCCATCAGCCTGGGCGGTGTTTAGCACTCAACACCACACGCGCCCTGTTTTATTTTAATTAAGGCTGTGGTGGCCACGGAAGATTATCCTTACTTAATCTTCCTAGTCCTTATCATTATTGGTATTTTTGTCACGCTGGTGGGGTGAAAACATTACAGTGGAGAGAAAATATTGAAGCGACGAGTTTGTTGTGACAGTAGGGCAAGTGGAAATAGCTGAGGTTCATATTCTCGTGGGATAAGGATGCTCAGTGTTACCTTTTCATTACCAGTCTTTTTTCGCTTATGAATCATTATTTCATTTATTGCGTTTGGTAGTAGTAGATGGTGGTTACCATCATGCATTCACTTGATGCAGTACTACCTACTTCTTCTCTAAGTGACTGTGCATTGAGCGTCACGCCTTTAATCCAGGAAACTATTTACAACAATGGGTAGTAACTACATAATCAAACATAGGGGTGACGCTTAGTCCAATGTGGTGCCCTTGTTAAATGAGTGGAGGGACGTAAATGCAACGTCAATCCATGAACACAACCTCCACTTTCTTCCCCGCCCCTCGCTGTGGCGAGGTGCTGTCCATCACAATGGAACATCGGTTCACTGCATGAGATGAACTTGCAGGGCCTGCGGTTGATGGGGTCAGACTGGCCATTGTTATTATTGCTGCTACTACTATTATTATTACTACTGCGATAGTGCACGTGGATATATTATTCAGGCTAACATACAAGAGATTAATAAACAGCAACATGCAAAACAAATCGAGAAGGTGGAGGTATAGGAAAGTCTCTCGAGCCCTTGAGAATGGAGGAAAGGTGTGGACAAACTCCCTTTTTTTTTTTTTTTTCAGTATTTTGTGAAGCATGTGATCATGGCAATATATGAATGAACTTCCTGTATCGTTGTTGGCACCACTCTGTAAGGTGGGATGCAGGCACATTACCCCTTAACAATTACCGCAGTTCCGTAAATGATCGTAAAAATCTTTGCTTTTAGTTTCACTAATACGGCCCTTGATCATGCAAAGAGCATAGAAAAGCAAATGATTTTTTCTTAGTTTTTCGTCACTTTTTTCCTCCATGCAAGAAGAAAAAAGAAGTCACTTTTCATAATTCTTTTCCAGTAGCTTTCTTCTCCAAGTAAGACGAAATGAACATTCTTTTTCATTTTCTTTTGTCACTCCCTTCCATGCAGGAAGGAAAGGTTGTTCATTTTTCAGTGCATTATATTGTCACTTTCTCTACCATGCAAAAAAAAAAAAAAGTAATAATTGTTCATTGTTTTTGTCACTGTCTCTTCCACTGAAAGAGCGAGCTAATTATTTATTCTTTATCTGCAGTTTCTCTTCGCTACAAGAAACCTACACAAATCATTTTTCTTTTCATTTTCTCTTCCGTGAATGAAGAAGCGAAGTAATTTTTCATTGTTTTTCATCACCTTCTTCCATACCAAAAAAAGGCAAAGTCAGTTTTCATTGGTTACTCTCATTTTCTCTCAATAATCAGTGCCTTTTCATCACTTTCTATTATTTTTTTAAATTGGTTTTGTGACTTCCTCTTCATTTACATTACTTTTGTAGCGTGTTTCGTCACTTTGTCTACATTTTCCATTGTTTATCGTCCATTTTTCTCCCACGTTCATAATCAGACATCGCAATCGATCTGCTCATTCGGAAGTAAGTACAATGTAGTCATTTTTCCCAAACATCGTCAAATTTGCATCATTTTCTCATCACATTCTCTCCCATGCTCATATTCAGCAGTCGCATTCCACCTTCTGTTGCGAACTAATTACATTGAAACTTGAAAGGTTTGTGCCTGAGCGCCAGTTGGTCGGAGACCCTTTGATATGCGTTTCTTTTTGATGTTGGTAAGGTCAAAGGTGTAACTCCGGAGATTAGCCTAAAATTAATTCACTACTGTGTTTCCTTTACATTCTTACAGCATTGCCTTGTAGTTACACAGCGCGTAAAGTTACACAGTTGGTAATTTTAGAAGCACTGCAATACGGCCAGCCGATAATCTCGCCTGCCCGTGCAACTGAGAGGAACGCCTTCACGTGGTAGCACCGATATAACAGGGTAACTCTGCTGCCAGGTTCCAGATATACAAACGTTCCTCGTCTTCCTCATTATACCCTGAAAAGTGAATGTTGGACAGCAGAAGGGCAGTTTCAACCTGCAGTCAACCAGGTTCATGTCCAAATGAACCTCGGGTCACAACGACTAGCTTGGGTACGCCACTTCACTGACGAGGGTGCAGAAGTATGTTTGTCATGCGTTGTCACATATTTGCATCCTGTCACAGTTCCCCTGATAACAACCCTCTCCTTCATAAACACAGTCACTACAACACAAACTCCCCATCCACTTCTTACAACATCCTCAAAATTATTCCACTTCTTTACCCATGCATGAGACATAATAATTATATGTGGGAGGGTTACTTTTCAAATGGTTGAAAGTAGTGTTCTTGGGCCATACGGATCAGCTACCGTTCAGAACCCGTAAAATGTCACTTAAACATGTATAACAGAAATGCCCGCCAATGCCGAGCGTATGAGAGCCGGCCGCTACAATAGAGAAAGACAGAGAGAGAGAGAGAGAAAGAAAGAGAGAGAAATACACGTAACCTATATTATATCCTTGCAGTAATCAGTCATTTATATTCAAGTTGAGAGACACTTTTCTAGCTGGTCGGAACAGAATGCACATTTCATTTACCCACTTGCTTCTACGCTGCTCTCAGTACCTGAAGAAATAGTTACCGTCAACACCACACCCAGACACCCATCACCATCATAACTATCGCCACCACTACCACCCATACGAATACAACAACTACTACTATTATTAACACCACCACTCGCATTCCAGCAACTACCACCACCACACCACTACTTTCCTTCCCTTCGGCCTCCCACCTTTTCCATCCTTACTT
>NC_137065.1:36789163-36801663 GCF_032717465.1 Coenobita brevimanus
CGAGCCACCTTTTTAAGCGATTTATTCAGAATATTACATCCCAGTATTTTCTTTTATTTTTTTCATACTCTCTTTAATGCCACTTGTATCATACTCTTTTTTATGCTTTTTTTTTTATCCTTCTCTCACGTATGCTTTTTTTTTTTTTAATCATAATTTGTATCATACTCTCTTCTATGCTATTTTCTATCATACGCTTTTTAGGTTATTTTTCATCGTTGTGTTTATCCTATTCTTTTATCATACTCTTTCTTATGCTATTTCTACCATACTCTTTAATGCTATTTTATTCACACTCTCTTTTATGCTATTCTTTACCCTACTCTCATCGTAGCTATGGTGATGGTGATGTATTCGAGGTTATATAAGATGTTACGTAGCACCATTTTCTTAGCGATTTATTTTGTGTTTCATCTTCACTGTTCTTGTAGTCTGTGTGTTCTGAGGTTTAGAATGTCTATGTGGATTTACAGATAATACACAAGATATTGTGAACATGCGCTATATAAATTATAATGATAAGGATAATAATAATAATAATAATAATAATAATAATAATAATAATAAATACCACTGTTATTATTATTATTATTATTATTATTATTATTATTATTATTATTATTATTATGATTATTATGATTATTATTATTATTATTATTACTATTATTATTATTATTGTTATTATTATATGGTAGTAGTAGTAGTAGTAGTAGTAGTATTTGTTGCCCAGGTTCGTCTGCATGTAAACCCAGTAGACTGCAGGTTGAAGGTCCCGCTCCCTTCTAGTCCACCCTCCTCCTTTCATGGGATAGGGAGGGCGTTGAGGGACGTTGTATAGCCAGGCAGTGGAATTACCTGGCTGTATCGGTGCCACCACATGAAGGCGCCCCTCTTCAGTACCAAATAAAGTAGTAAAAAAAAATAATATAGCGAGCCACCTTACCGGATGAAAGGTCGTAACACCTCTTCCTTAATTATTTATTCTATGCAGTGGTTCTCAATGGTGGGGGACAGGGCGACATAGAGGCGATTTGTTTGTGGCCACCCATTACGGAATTTAAGGCGTCTGGCAATAGATAGATATATGGTATTGATGCAGATAATAATTTGATACAAGGAGCGTACAGGATAATATTAAAGTGCAATATTCTAAATAAATCGTCAAGGATGAGTTACTACGAAATAACTTACAGCACAAGAGAATGTTGTGTATTAGGCAAAGTAAATCGCCAAGGAAAAATAGCAGAATACCAAAATACCAGAAAAGACCAGAAACGTCGATGAACAGGAACAAAATTTAGCGTAAAGCCGAACGTGTGCACTGTGAGGGAAGGCAGCCAGCTAGGTGTTTAAATGAAAAAAAATATATATATATCCAGGGTGGTGCATATATAACGCTTCTCTTGCTCTCGTGTTCTGCGGGGACGGCTCAGCAGGCGTTATTAATATCTATCCTGCACAATTTATTCATTTCCTACTCCCACTGACTCACCCAGCCCACACCAGCAGACTGAGCCGCCCTCGCCACATATGATACCATCAGGTGAGATTTTAATGAAGCGTTATTTTGGGGCCAACTATTATAATCAATACTAAACACTAAATAAAAAAAATATATGAATGAATGGAAATATAAGTTTAGGAAAAGAGTAAATTTTTCTGAGAATTATGAAAGGGATGAGGATGAAAGAAGAGTGAATGAGGAAGAAGGAAGAGTGAAAAAGATTTGGGGAAAGTTTTTTTTTTTTTTTTTTTTTTTTTAAATGTATCCTCCGACTCTGGGCATAGGCTTCACAGCCTGCTCTCAAGGCCCAGTAGTCCTCCTACATTCCATACACCTCCGCATGTCACCACTTCGGCGCTAACACCCACCGTCCATATTGAATACATGCTAGGGCTGTCTCGTACAGGACGGTGCATTGGTATTAGCGGGGGTATTTTTACGACATGTCGGCGGGTCTTCTGGTAGATCAGTACCTGTAAAGTCTTTTTTTTTCTTTTTTTTAAATGGAATTCAAATCCTTAAACTGTTTCCTGCTCCAGCAGGGATTTGAACCTGGGTCCGGTAGGATTGCAGGCCACCACTCTACCGATTGAGCTAACTCTCTACCGATTGAGGAAGGGGAGGTGGATGGAGAAAGAGGTGAAAGGGAGTGAAAATAAGGGAGAGTGAGGAGTGAGGGAGGAAAAGGAGGAGAGGATGAGGATGTGGATGTGAAGAGAGAATGGAGAGAATTAGGGAATTTTTGTGAGAGTGAGGTAATTGATAGATAGCTAGATAGACATAACGAGAGACAGAAAGTGAGAGAGGGAGGAAAAAAAGAGAGAGACAGAGAAACAGGAAGTGAGTCATGGACCTAAATAGAAAGATAGATAGAGATATATAGACTGATAGATATTGAGAGAGTGGGCATTTAAATACAGCAAGAACAAGAAACACGAAGTGAGCCATGGAATTAGAGAGAGAGAGAGAGAGAGAGAGAGAGAGAGAGAGAGAGAGGAAAAGGAGAAAGAAGAGAAAAACTGAGAAGGAGAAAAAAGAGGATGATGATGATGATGATGATGATGATGATGATGATGATGATGATGATGATGAGAGAGAGAGAGAGAGAGAGAGAGAGAGAGAGAGAGGTGGGCAAGGGGAGGAATGCGAATGAACGGAAAGGAAGTAAAGAGAATAGGAGAAGAAAGGAAAGAAGAGGGGATAGGAGAAGAGAGGAGAGGAGACGGAAGAGAAAAGGAGAGGAGTAGAGAGGTGAGGTAAGGAGAGGAGATTCAAGAAACTGAGAGAGAGAGAGAGAGAGAGAGAGAGAGAGAGAGAGAGAGAGAGAGAGAGAGAGAGAGAGAGAGAGAGAAGGATGGAATTAAAGAATACATGAAACTTGAAAGTCAGAGAAGAAAAAGGGAGAGAATGAGAAACGCGAGAAAAAGAGAATAGGAAAACATATAAAGATTAAAAAACACATAAAAAAGAGCGATTAAGACTGAGATTAAAGAGAGAAAAAGAGATACAGACACAGATAAAGAGAGAAGGAGAAAAAGGGAGAAAAACACTTGACATTCCACTGACCCTTTTTACACTGATTTCCTTAATTAAATTTTAGTGTGTTTTACTGAGTGATGTATTTTAGATCATATGTGTAAGTTACTGGTTTATCTGGTGCTGAAGATTGTCGCCTTCATGTGGTGGCACGGATATGGAGCTGCCTGGGTACTCATAGGTCCCCCAGTCCCCTCCCTCTCCCCCAGATTACAATGATTGACTGGGGAAGAAGGGAATTAGCCTGTAGTCCACTGGGTGCGCCTTGAGATGAGCCTGGGGTTGCAGTTTACCTGGTTTATCTGTTATCTGATCCTAATATTTTCGTACACTTTGGCGGGGGTATAGTGGTTAGGACGCCCCACTCGGAAAGATAACACTGCGTAGATTCGGTTCCGGCGAGATAACTGGAGGTTTTGGGTTCACGTTATGCCATCAAGGGAAGCAGGACAGTCATCTACCCCTAAGTATAATGGACAAGAGTAGCCTAGCCTCGGGTCCCTACACCTCGACGTGGGTAAAGAAGGAAATAAATAATGATTACTCTATTTACTATTTATTTTCTGGATTCTATATTCCTCTTTCATTTATCTGCTGCTGTTAATCTGTCATGTTTATTTACTTCTGATTCATCTGTTAACTAATTTATTGATTAATTTCGTATTTTAATTAATTCACGATTATAATTACTACACTCTGTTCGCTTAAATAGACGTAAAATGGCCATCTCTCTGTTTTTAATGCTGAGTTGGAACAAAAGCTTAGCGCTGCAATATGGTGCCAGTCACGAAGAAGTGTTGTGGATGTAGAGCCATAGCATTGCCTAATCATTCCTCTGGCCAACTCGAAATAGCCTGCAAAAGGACGAAAATCTATGCCAAGTTAAAGAAGACGAACTATAATTAATTTCATTGTTTATTTATTTAAGGATATATTTTCGAATTAGTGTGGAGTTTGAGTTTAATTACAGATTAACCTTTACTGAGAATGAAGAGACTGAGCATAAGAAAAAGTAACATCCGGGATCGAACTAACGACAGCACAGTCTGCAGCTTAAAAACTCTAAGCACTGGGCCACCTCATATTGATTTATGTCTTGGTTAAGCCTGTGAGTCCGCCTTTGTTTGCCCTTTGTATCACAGTGTGGGTGTCAGCGAACTTGAGAGAGAGAGAGAGAGGGGAGGTAAGTAGACAAAAAGATGAACGATAGATACGAGTCAATTTAACATATAAGTGGATATTTTAAATTAGTTATATCGATATGGACATAGGCTAAAGACATGATCAGACAGAGACAGGTAAATAGATAGATAAATGAATAGACGGATAGACAGGGGTAAGTGGATAGATAGATAGATAGATAGGTAGGTAGATACAGAGATACAGGTAGCTATGGAAAGAGAGAGATAAATTGATGGAGACAGGTAGATAGATGGGTTGATAGATAGGTAAATAGGAGAGAGAGAGAGAGAGAGAGAGAGAGAGAGAGAGAGAGAGAGAACAAACTGTGAGAGTGTGAGGGAGGGAGAAATGACAAGCATGAAGAAAGAGGGAAAGGGAGAGAGAAGAGAGAAAGGTGGGGAAGAAGACGAATGAAAGAGGGAGAAAGAGAAATTGCTGAGGCGGGTGAGAGAGAGAGAGAGAGAGAGAGAGAGAGAGAGAGAGAGAGTAAAGAGGAAATTCATGGAAGTCTAAGTAGGGACCAGGAAGTGAGTGAGACGTGTGGGAGTGAACTGGGTGAAGAGGAAGAAGGAAAGACAGACGTAAAGAGAGGAAAAAAGAGACAGGAAAGATAGACACAGACTAACAGAGAGAGAGAGAGAGAGAGAGAGAGAGAGAGAGACCAATTGAGGGAAAAGAGATGTAAGGAACCGAACTCTTTCTTTGATGGGAAGAGTGATACCCAGAAGTAATCCTTACCCATGCTTGCGAAGTGCTAGTGGAAGGAAGTGTTTTTAGGAAGAGGAGCGCGCGTGAAAGTACATATATTTTTCTCTTTTGTCGGTTTCTCAGCCTGTCTGTCTGTCTGTCTGTCCGTCTCTCTCTCTCTCTCTCTCTCTCTCTCTCTCTCTCTCTCTCTCTCTCTCTCTCTCTCTCTCTCTCTCTCTCTCTCTCTCTCTCTCTCAATCTGTCTACCACACATCTATGGCCACATGTTTTAATTCTGAAAGAAGTGGCCACAAACAAATCGCTTCCGTGTCACCCTGTCCACTGCCTTCACGCTGCCTTTACTCCAACTGAAACCTTCCTCACCCACATATCTCTCCACCCTGTCCCTTCATATCATCCTCGATTTTTCCTGCTCCTTTCCCTCATCGACCTCACATACATTCTCCTAGTTAGTCTCTCATTCACCATCCTCTATATCCCATCCCTTCATCTCATCCTCGGTCTTCCCCTCCCCCTCCCTCCTCCACCTCACTCACATGTACTCTCGAAGTCAGTCTCTCACTCACCATTCTCTTCACGTATTGGTTATGTTTGCGTTTGTCTGTATATGCCGTCGTAGAGCACAATCCACACACATGAAAGAGAGAGAGAGAGAGAGAGAGAGAGAGAGAGAGAGAGAGAGAGAGAGAGAGAGAGAGAAAGAGGGAGAGAGAGAGAGAGAGAGAGAGAGAGCTGAGTTGATGGTCAAGTGTATTCACATTGGAGGGTTTATTTGACTAGTAATCAAGGAGACTCATTCTTGATTAACTAAGGTTCTATAAAATTCATGCAACGACAACTTAGTATAGGTTGTGAGAGTAGCACCGTACCGTCACGTGAAGAGACTTGTAATAGTAACCAAGGAGATTCAGTCCTTCCTCACCACAAAGACACTATGAATTTCACCAACCACAGCTTAGTATTCAAGTGACCAGAGAGACCCAGTTCCTTCAGGTGAAAACAGTCCCACCTGACAGGGGATAGGAAAGGGACTGTGGAACACTTCAATAACCGGGCAGCTCCTCCACCCGGCAATATCACTGCCACCACTTGAAGGCGTACCTCTCCAGCACAAAAGACGACTGATAAATGGGAATGCAGTGTAAGAGGAAACAAGAGGACAATGGGAAGAGGAAAGGGGGAGGAGGAGGAAGAAAAGAATGAGAAAGATAAAAGAGGGAGAGGAGAAGGGAGGGGAAAGGGCAGCGAGAGGGAGGAAGGGTACAAGGACAAAGGAAAAGAATCCATGAGTTAGAGAGAGAGAGAGAGAGAGAGAGAGAGAGAGAGGACACAAGAGCCTTTGAAAGCATGGGAAGTCAGTGAGAGAGATGATGTTAGAGAAAATACAGACTGGAGTATTATAGGGTGTTTGAGAGGGTGAGAAGGTGTAAGAGAGAGCGAGGGAGAACGAGGATGAGAGAGAGAGAGAGAGAGAGAGAGAGAGTAAAGACTGGAATGTGAGGAGGGAGAAATGTCAGGAATGAAGAGAGAGAGAGAAAGTGAGAGAGAAGAAAGAAAGGAGGCGAAGAAGACGAAAGAGGGGAGAAAAGAAATTGCTGAGGAGGGCGGGTAGTGCTTGGGCATGCGTGTGTGTGTGTGTGTGTGTGTGTGTGTGTGTGTGTGTATGAGAGAGAGAGAGAGAGAGAGAGAGAGAGAGAGAGAGAGACTAATAGGACACAAGAGCCTTTGAAAGCGAGTGAGAGAATGCGAGAGTGTGAGCGGGAGAGTTGACGTCAAGGAAAATAAACGCTGGAGAGTTCTGGGGCACTTGAGGGAGTGAGAAAGTGTGAGAAGGTGAGAGAGTGAGGGAAAACCAAAGTAGGTATGAGAGAGAGAGAGAGAGAGAGTGTGTAGATTAACAGCATTAATCCATCAATTCAGAAAAGTATTATCATTTATTTTTATTTTTACTTAGTTCTGATGTGAGACTATAAAAAAAAATAAGATAATAATTAGATCGCCTGGTTCCAAACTTTGAAACAAAATTAATTTTCTGCAGTCTCTCTCTCTCTCTCTCTCTCTCTCTCTCTCTCTCTCTCTCTCTCTCTCTCTCTCTCTCTCTCTCTCTCTCTCTCTCTCTCTCTCTCTCTCTCTCTCTCTCTCTCTCATATTCTTTCACATGCTTCCCATGACTTTCCTTCTTCCCTCCCTCCCTCCCTCTTTCTTTCTCCATTCATCACCCCCTCCCCCATTCTCTGCCTCACCCCTCCCACTACTCCCCATGTGTCTTTCTCCCCATTAATCTCCCACCCCACACCTCCCCTCCATCACCATGTTCTCCCTATCCCCTTCCCTCTCTTTCCTCTTCTCTCCCTCGCACCCCTCTCTTCCCCCCCCCCTCCTCTCCCCTCCTTCTTCCTTCCCTCATCTTTCCTTCCCTTTCCTCGGTATCTCCAACTTCATACAAAAACATTGCTAAACTTTCTCCCCTCCCCTCCCTCTTCCCATCCCCTCCCTCTTCCCATCCCCTCCCCTCGTCTCACCTCCCCTCTCCTTCCACCCCTTCCCTTCCTCTTGCCTGTAACCCTCTTCTCTTCCCTTGATTTCTCTCCCCTCCTTCCCTCCCCTACCTATCATTCCCCTCCATCATCACCTTTCTCTTCCCCTGTCATTTTTCCCTCCCTTTCTTCCCCTAAACATCTCTTCTTTCCCCTCCCCTCCCTTCCCCTCTCCCATCTTTCCCATCCCTACCTTTCCTTCTCCTCCATTATATTCTCCTCCCCTCCTCTCTCCTTCCCTCCCCATCATTCTCTCTCCTCCCCTTCCTTCCCCATTCCCTTCCCTTCCCTTCCTCCTCCTCCTTCCTCTGGCCTCTCCTCCTTCACCCTTCCCATTTTTTCACCCTCTTCTTCCTGCAGTGTCGACATTTTATTCAATTATCTCGACATTTATTCAGTTATTCCATTTTCATCCCTTCCTTTCTTCTTCAAGAACAGTTCTATTCTTTCCTCTTCCCCTTCCTCTGCTTCTCCTCCTCCTCCTCCTCTTCCTCGTCCTCTTCTCCTTATTCTTCTTTTTCCTCTTCTTCCTTCTTCCTCCTCCTCTTTCCTTATTTCTTTTTCTCCCTTCCTTGCCCCGTCTCCAATTTCTTTCCTTTTTCTCTCCTTATTTCCTTCATCACTTTTTAATTCCTCCTACTCCTCTCCTCCCCTCCACTCCCCTAACTCCCCCGAATTCCTCACCTCTTCCCCCTCCTCATCTTCCATCTCTTTCCCTCCTCCTCCTCATCCTCCTCCTTTCCCTATTTCTCCTTCTCCTGTTTTTATTCCTCCAACTCATCCTCCTCCTCCTTCCCTCTGTCTCTCTTCCTCATCTGACTCTTCACTCCCTCCTTTTAATCCTCCTTCTTCGCAGTCCTTGTCTTGTTTTCCTTTCAGCATTCTCTTTCACCACTGTCTCTTCTCTTCTCAGTATTCTATTCTTTTCCTCCTCCTCCTCCCCCTCTCTCCCTCTCTCGATCCTCTCCCTTCTCCATGTCCTTCCATTTCTTCTTCTCTTTTCTGGTCCTTCTTGCTCTCTCTTTTCCTTCCTCCTGTTTCCTACCTTCCTTCCTTTCATCTCTCTTCCTCTTCCTTTTCCTCCTCCTCCTTTTCCTCCTCCTCCTCCTCCTCCTCCTCCTCCTCCTCTTCCTTCTCCTCCTTCTCATTTTTCTCCTCCTCCTCCTCCTCTTCCTCCTCCTCCTCCTCCCCTACGGCCGGTAAACAAAGTGGGGGAACCAATCACAACGAAGTCTTTCTCTAACCAAGGCTTTTGATTGGCTGACACGCCCCAGGTGACAGCCAGCCAGAAATAACTTTATGTTCACCCTCTCACTGCCTAGAGGTGTGTGTGTGTGTGTGTGTGTATGTGTGTGTGTGTGTGTGTGTGTGTGTGTGTGTGTGTGTGTGTGTGTGTGTGTGTGTGTGTGTGTGTGTGTGTGTGTGTGTGTGTGTGTGTGTGTGTGTGTGTGTGTGTGTGTGTGTGTGTGTGTGTGTGTGTGTGTGTGTGTGTGTGTGTGTGTGTGTGTGTGTGTGTGTGTGTGTGTGTGTGTGTGTGTGTGTGTGTGTGTGTGTGTGTGTGTGTGTGTGTGTGTGTGTGTGTGTGTGTGTGTGTGTGTGTGTGTGTGTGTGTGTGTGTGTGTGTGTGTGTGTGTGTGTGTGTGTGTGTGTGTGTGTGTGTGTGTGTGTGTGTGTGTGTGTGTGTGTGTGTGTGTGTGTGTGTGTGTGTGTGTGTGTGTGTGTGTGTGTGTGTGTGTGTGTGTGTGTGTGTGTGTGTGTGTGTGTGTGTGTGTGTGTGTGTGTGTGTGTGTGTGTGTGTGTGTGTGTGTGTGTGTGTGTGTGTGTGTGTGTGTGTTAGCTGTCTTTTTGTCTGCTTGTATATATGTCTGTTTCTCTTCTCTCTCTCTCTCTCTCTCTCTCTCTCTCTCTCTCTCTCTCTCTCTCTCTCTCTCTCTCTCTCTCTCTCTCTCTCTCTCTCTCTCTCTCGTCACAATCAACTTTTCTCACGGCAAGGCTTCTAACTGACTGTCACACGCCTCCCACCAGTAAAAACTTTATGTTCACCCTGTCGATGCCTATTTTAAGTATAAGTAGGACCTGAACTACTTACACATTTTATTTACATGATATAAGGAGCTTTTATCTATTTATCTATCAATCTATCTACTTATATGTGTACCTTTATATCTGTCTGCCTCAAATTCTGTCTGTCTGTCTAGCTGTCTTATTCTTATTGTTCTTAATCTGTTCATAATCATCATCATTATCAATATACTCATTATCATCATCATCGTTATTAGGATTATACTCATCATCATCATTGTTCACTTCATTATCATCATCATCATCATCATCATCATTGTTCTTCGCCTTTTTCCTAGCCACGAATAATTTTTTTGTTCACCTCACTGCCTTTGAAAATACGTAAAAACAGAACGTGAGCTGCCTAGAGAAATAATAGGGTGATGTAGAAAGCTTTTGTTGTGGTATATGTTCTCTCTCTCTCTCTCTCTCTCTCTCTCTCTCTCTCTCTCTCTCTCTCTCTCTCTCTCTCTCTCGAAAATATAAACAAAACGTGAACTGCCTGGAAATGTTACAGTGCGATGTAGACGGCTCGTGTGTGTGTGTGTGTGTGTGTGTGTGTGTGTGTGTGTGTGTGTGTGTGTGTGTGTGTGTGTGTGTGTGTGTGTGTGTGTGTGTGTGTGTGTGTGTGTGTGATTTTGGAGTATCCTTGACACATTTTTCCTAACGATCTATTTAATCATTACGCCTCAAAATCCTCTTGCATTGCATCGATGGCAAACAGATGGAAATGAAAACGATATTAATAACACACAGTACAAGTAAATATGAACATGCTAAAATGACACACACACACACACACACACACACACACACACACACACACACACACACACACACACACACACACACACACACACACACACACACGTCACTGAATACATAATACACTCTCTCGCTTCGGAAGTGCAGGTGTAATAATAACAGTTCCAAACATTATATGTAGACAGCGGAATATCAAAACGCACCAGACACTTCAGAAATCTGGCATCGTTCTTGAAATGTGCTAAATTCGACTTCCACTCCAGCTTTCCTATCTCCTTCTTCCTCCCTTCTCCTTCTTCCTCCCTTCCTTTCCTCCTTCCTCCTTCCCCTCCCCCTTTTTTCTCCCCTCTTTTCTTCCTATATCAAGCCAATCCCTTCCCTTCCTCCCCCCTCCATTTCTCCCTCCCATCCTTCGTCTCTTCCCTTCACCAACCCCTTCCCTTACCCCTTACCCTTCTCTTTCCCTTCCTCCCGCTCTCCACTCGTCTTCCTCTCGTGTCCCATCCTCTCTTATACTCCTCCCCTCTCTTCTTCTTACCTCTCCTCTCCCCTCCCCTCTCATTCCCCTCCACACTATTTCTTTCTCTCCTCTCCCTCCCCTCTTTTTCTCCTCGCCTCTCTTCCTCCTTCCTTTCCTCCCCCTCCTCTCCCGTTCTCCCCCTCCCGCATCCTTCCCCCTTCCCCATCCGTGCCTCGCTATCTTCCTATTAATAAACTCAATAGTATCGCCAAACAGACTGGTGATAGAATAGTCAACAGGGCTTCTGCTATCTCTGTTATCACCTGTTCTTATCACTCCTTGGCCGTGGAGAGAGAGAGAGAGAGAGAGAGAGAGAGAGAATGTTGAATGTGTCTGACATTTGGGTTTGGCTTTGGCTGCGTACGTTAGTGTGTGTGTGTGTGTGTGTGTGTGTGTGTGTGTGTGTGTGTGTGTGTGTGTGTGTGTGTGTGTGTGTGTGTGTGTGTGTGTGTGTGTGAGAGAGAGAGAGAGAGGGAGAGAGAGAGAGAGAGGAGGGCAAAAATCTCTCCAATCACTATTCATTATCTTATTTGTGATTTGTTGAGTCTTTCAAATCTATGGAGGGGGAGGAGAGAGAGGGGAAGGGCGGGGGAAGGAAAAAGGAAGGGGAGGGGAGGCAGGGTGAAGGGAAAAGGAGGGAGAGAGAAAGGTAAGGGAAGGGGGAGAGAGGCAAAGGGAAAAGGGAGGGCAGGACATGGAAGGGAGAGGGGAGGGGAAAGGAGAGTGGAGGGGGAAAGGGGAGAAAGGAAGGAAGGGGAGGGAAACGGAGTGAAATACTGAGGAGAGGGGACGGGAGGAGAAGGGGAGAGGGAGGGGAAGGGGAAGGGAGCGGGGAGGGAAGGGAAGGGGAGGGGAAAGGGAGAGATAAAGGCAGGGAGAGGGAAGGAAAGCGAAGAAAATTTGATGAAAAAGAAAAGAGGTCCAAGAAAGTGACAGGAAAAATAAACAGAGAAGGAAGTGAAAAGTCGAGGAATATTTGGTCAAAGGATATTATAATTGGCCTTGCGTCGCCACCGCAATGTATATGAGTGTTGTGCAAACGGGGTGGAGAGCCACTTGACTACCAGAGATTAAAGTGAGAGAGAGAGAGAGAGAGAGAGAGAGAGAGAGAGAGAGAGAGGGCGCAGGTTAGGCTAAAAGTTTATTACATTTTCAACCAAGAAGCCAACACGCACGAGAAGCAGTCAACAAAAGAAGAGAAGCTCGCCCACAAGCACCCACATGCAGCAAAAAACAGCCCAGAAATAGAGTAAGAAAAATCACACACACACACAGACACACACACACACACACACACACACACACACACACACACACACACGAATAAAAAAACAGTAAAAACAAAAGAATGTGCTTTTTGAGTGGCTGACAAACGAGAGAAACTTAGAACAAAAAATATCTAAACCCACAAACACAAACAGAGTAAAAAAAAAACACTGACAGTCTAAAAAAAAAAAACACTGACAGTCCTGAAATTCTCTTGTTTTTGTTACTGGTGTTTGGTATGTTGTGGTGGTTTGTTTTTATTTTTAAGGCTTGAGGGAGATAGATATAGATAGATAGACAGATAGACCGATGGATAGATAGGTCGATGAATGGACAGACTGATAGACAGATAAATTGATAGACAAACAGATGGATAGACAGATAGATGGATAGGTAGGTGGGTGAATGGATATATTGATAG
>NC_137065.1:36806663-36821663 GCF_032717465.1 Coenobita brevimanus
TTGGAATGGGCTCGCACTAACCTTTATCGTGATTCTACAGCATTTTTCCTTACCCAAGCTTAGAATTGTACTATCTTTTAATAGAAGCTACCTTCCTTTCCACGACTATCATGGTCAATATTCCTGTTAGGTCCTCAGTCTCCTTTGAATCTCTTCCCACTAATTCCCTTCCATCTGCCTTTCAATTACTTTCTTTTCACTGCATTTGCGTACTTTGAGTTATTTCTTCTTATTCAGGACCATATGTCTCGTCTGATCTCTTACATTCGTGTTTGTCAGCCGTTCAAACCCTTCGTCTTTGTCCTTTGTTTCCCTTTAGCATCCTCCCTATCACAACTGTTCCTTGTGAGAATGTTATAATACAGATATGTCACTTCCCTCATCACTCTTTCTTGAGCCCTCAGTTTGTGTATTCTCCTATAGCATTCACCCAAGTAGGTTTCATGATCATAGTAGTTTTTGTTCACTGATGTGCTAAACGTATGAAAAAAAAGACCATGAAATTAGGATAAAAAAGAAACCAAGATAAACAGTGAAACTTGTTAAAACTGGACGTGACATGAAGAAGGCACAGCCTGATCATGAAATTGACGAAATTTGAGTAGGAACATGACAGCCCACTAACCACTACCGAGGAACGTGTGGACATGCAACTAATTATGTGGACATTATCTAGTTATTATGAGATCTTATTCTCTCTCGAGGCCATTGTAAATCCTGCATAGCCAGTTTAACATATTAATCTAATTTCATTATTCATTTCTATTTCATATGTCAGGATCTCTTCTAATCATATAATCACCCAATATTTTCTGCATATTCACTAATGTTGTTTACCGAATTTATAATTATTTACTCATCCCATTATGTTCATAAGTAATCTAATTATAACTTTCTTCTATGTGCACAGAGTAATTTAGATATTTCTATAATAACTACTGTACTCATATTATTAGTATAGTGGCCGTCTACTATTGATACTGTCATATAACTTTCTTACTATCCTCTTATATTACCAATGTTCTTTTTTTTTATTGTCATAATCTATAACATGTTAGCAGACATCTTTTTTTTTCCGGGGGAATATTGTATTACTGTTATGCAAAGTAATCGAGCGGATGTTGCGGCAGTGCTTTTTCCTGTGTCTTGACCTAAGCACCTGGCTGAATGTGGTGACCAGCGATGAGAGCTTATGTCTCACAAAAACACAGCCTAAGGATGAGAAAGCTGACAAGACTGTTTTACGTGTACACATCCGAGACTTCCTTAACTCAGCATAGCGTGAAGGTCACTGGTTAACGGAAGCTCACTTACCTCTCTCTGAATGAAATTAGAGGAAACAGCGAACAACTAGAGTCCGAGAGTGTGGTACAGCCCGCAGCCAGTAAAGTTCCAAGACTTCGTGGGAGTCTTGTAAAACTACCCGAATTCTTGATGGCATATCTATAGGCCTACGTCTTAAAGTGATGATGATATTAATGATGGTGATGATGGTCCTGGTGTTGGCGGTAATGACGATGTTGATGTTAATGATGACGGTGATGATGTGATGATGATGGCGGTAATGATGATGATGATGATAATGATGATGACGGTGATGATGGTGGTCGTAATGATAATGATTATGATCAAGATGACGATAATGATGGTGGTGACGGCGATAATGCTGCTGCTGCTGCTGCTGATGATGATGATGATGACGGTGAACAAAATAAAACGCCTTAATTTAGGTCAGGTGGTCTTGAACTGGTCTCGAAATTCCTTAAAATGGTCTAATCGAGGAGGAAAAGTTTGTTGACAAGGGTCTGATTGGAAAACCTTCAAGTTCGCTTTGGTTTCTCTTGTTGGGTTTCTTATTGCCCCGCTGTTGAGATTAGAGAGAGAGAGAGAGAGAGAGAGAGAGAGAGAGAGAGAGAGAGAGAGAGAGAGATGAATAAACAAAGAGTTCGACAGACATACAAAGAGATACATAGAGACAGACTAACTGATAGATAGATATATTAACATGAACATAGATAAACAGGCTGGTAGACCGACAGAAAAAAATAATTTACATAGATGGATGAATAAACAAACAAATTGACAGATACAGAAAAAAAAATGGAGAGAGAGAGAGAGAGAGAGAGAGAGAGTCAGAAACTTAGGATTGGGAAAGAGTGTGAGCGAAGGAAGGAAATGAGATTGTTTGCTCAGGGGAGTGACATGGAATGAGGGAAGATGGCGGAAAATGAGAGAGAGAGAGAGAGAGAGAGAGAGAGAGAGAATTATATCCATTTCAACGAAGGTCTTTGTAATGGAATTTAATGGTATTTTTTTTCATACTTTTTGCTTCAGATTTTTCGGCATTTTTGTGCTTCTGATTTTCATTTTTCTGTTTTTTACTTTTTTGTCGAATATTTTGATTCTGTTGTTGAAGCTTCCCCCCCCCCCGTCTCTCTCTCTCTCTCTCTCTCTCTCTCTCTCTCTCTCTCTCTCTCTCTCTCTCTCTCTCTCTCTCTCTCTCTCTCTCTCTTATGGTCCACTCTTTAATAATATCTCTCAGGTGTATGACAGTCGTATACGGGTATATTACTGAAAACAGTCTTCAGTCTATCCATTTATGTCTCTTTCTATCTGCCATTTTCTCTCTCTGTTTGCCTGTCTGTATATTTATGCTCATGTCTATCTATCTATCTATCTATCTCTCTATCTATCTATCTATCTATCTATCTATCTATCTGTCTATCCGTGGAAAATAGGGAATCAGTGGCAAATAAATGTTAGAAAATGGGTGGACAGATGCCCATTACAAGACACCTCTCTTATTTTTGCTCCCTGTTGGTTGGGAAAATATTGGCTGAGTGGTTGTGGGGACGGGGGAAGGAGGGAGAGAAGGAGAGAGATGATGATGATGCACTGGTGGTGGTGTGTGTGTGTGTGTGTGTGTGTGTGTGTGTGTGTGTGTGTGTGTGTGTGTGTGTGTGTGTGTGTGTGTGTGTGTGTGTGTGTGTGTGTGTGTGTGTGTGTGTGTGTGTGTGTGTGTGTGTGTGTGTGTGTGTGTGTGTGTGTGTGTGTGTGTGTGTGTGTGTGTGTGTGTGTGTGTGTGTGTGTGTGTGTGTGTGTGTGTGTGTGTGTGTGTGTGTGTGTGTGTGTGTGTGTGTGTGTGTGTGTGTGTGTGTGTGTGTGTGTGTGTGTGTGTGTGTGTGTGTGTGTGTGTGTGTGTGTGTGTGTGTGTGTGTGTGTGTGTGTGTGTGTGTGTGTGTGTGTGTGTGTGTGTGTGTGTGTGTGTGTGTGTGTGTGTGTGTGTGTGTGTGTGTGTGTGTGTGTGTGTGTGTGTGTGTGTGTGTGTGTGTGTGTGTGTGTGTGTGTGTGTGTGTGTGTGTGTGTGTGTGTGTGTGTGTGTGTGTGTGTGTGTGTGTGTGTGTGTGTGTGTGTGTGTGTGTGTGTGTGTGTGTGTGTGTGTGTGTGTGTGTGTGTGTGTGTGTGTGTGTGTGTGTGTGTGTGTGTGTGTGTGTGTGTGTGTGTGTGTGTGTGTGTGTGTGTGTGTGTGTGTGTGTGTGTGTGTGTGTGTGTGTGTGTGTGTGAGAGAGAGAGAGAGAGAGAGAGAGAGAGGTGGGGAAAAGGGAAGGTGAGTATATAATTCTTAGTCTTGTTTAAAACCGAGCAAGGCTTCTTACTATAGATAAGTGACAGACAGACAGACAGACAGATAGATAGATAGATTGATAGACAGATAGACAAATAGACAGATATTAGAGTACTGATCATGTAAATATAACTCTCAGCCCTGGGCCTACTTTGTTATTTATAGAAGAGTAGCCAGTGGGGTCCCTTCTCAATGCAGGAGTGATATGGGGTCAGTGTTCTCGATACAGAAGTGAGCTGGGGTGAGTTTTCCCTGTGGTGAGAGTTTTATGGCACCTGCACTGATTTAACCGGAGATCTCCAGTGCCCAGTTATACGAGTGTCCCTCAGCTCCCTCTCTCTCCCTCAAAAGAATGATGGCTGCTTCAGAAATGCAACTTCAGCCTGTATTCCACCGGGTTCAAGTCCCAGTGAGTCTTGGGCCACTGCAACAACAGCTTAGGGTTGATGTTTGATGTACTCTAAAGCCAGACGATGTTCATGAGCGTGAAATGCAGGAGTACTCAGAGTATCACCAGGAAGGCTTCAGTGAGCCCACATCTGCGTACCATTTGCATACAAACGTACATATCAGAATACGTACATACATACATACATACATTTTTACATACATACATGCATGCATAAATACATACATACATACATACATACATTCTACTTGCTGACATACAACTATACATACATTCTACATGCTTACATGCAACTATACATACATTCTATATGCTTACATACACACATTATACATACATACGTACATACACACAATGTATACTTACCGACATGCGTACATACATACATACATAACATTTACAAATCATTTACGTACATCCAAACATCAGTTACATACTTAAGATATTAATGGTTCTGTGAGACTTGTCAGCGTGCTGAACCTATACAGGATGGCCGGGGGGAAGTGTCGGCAGCTTCAGCAGGCTCTTCTTGGCCTAATAATGAGTTATAAACGGCATATCAAAGTGGTCCAATTTTCAGCAGTTACGCGGCTATAGATATTGATCACCTTAGGGGCGAAAATGATTTCCCTCTTTAATTTACCCATGTCATCAGTAATTGTAGCTCCGTAACATCTGATGATTGGACTCATGTTGGTATAGCATTTGTTATGCAAGAGTTGCTTAAACAACTGCCATTCCGCCTCCACACTGCCATTTTCCCGATCTTTCACTGCGTTCCACTCATCTTTCAATTTCTCCTGATACTCCATCATTTTCTCTCTTTTATCCAATTAACTCACTTTCAAAACCTCCCTGCCACACCTAACTCTCCTAGCTCTCACCCATCTCTTACCTACTCTTAACTTTCCCTCCACCAGGTAGTGATCAGACATACCTCCACTCTCCCTTCTCAGAACTCTCACATCCAACAATCTTCCTATTATATTCCTAGACACAACCACATAGTCCATCAATGCTCTATCAACAACCCTTCCATCCTCCTGTCTCACCCATGTATACTTATAAATATCTTTCTTCTCAAACAGGATATTTCCAATCACCATCTCTCGCTCAACACACATCGCTATCATTCGTTCCCCATTTTCATTTCTTCCAGGCACACCATGCATACCAACTACACCTTAAACTGCTACATTTCCCACTCTAGCATTCAGATCTCCCATATTACCACATTCACATTTGCTCCAAAATTCTGCAGACACTCATCAACATCATTCCAGAAAGACTCCCTCTCTTCTACATCCCTTTCACTACCAGGCCCATATGCACTCACAAACACCCACAACTCACGTTCAAATTTCGCTTTCACCCACATCAGTCTTGATGACACCTCCTTCCATTCACACACTACTGTACTTCCGGACTCACTAACAAAGCTACACCTTCTCTTGCCCTTCCTCCATCAACACATGACAATCTTCATTTATAGTTCCAAACATAGACTCACCCTTCCCTTTCATCTTCGTTTCACTTAAAGCTAACACATCCAACTTTCTTCTCACATACATTCTCCCAATCTCCTCCTTTTTAGCCTCAGTCATACTACAACCACGCACATTCATAGATATATATAGATGGATAAATATAAAAATAAACAGATTGCAAGTTATGTAGATACAGGTGGATTATCATAGTTTTAAATTATTTATGGGTTTATCTTATACAGATTTAGACATTTTGTTAGTTTTATCATTATAGATTAAAATATGTTAAACAGACATACAGATTTACAATGACTTAAATTTGGACAATTTAGTTTGCATGTGTACAGGTAAAGTGCACAGGGGTCCAGTGACTAAAGCTTCCCAGTCGGGAAGAGGTGATTTTATTTTTTTTTTTCTCATGATATAATACCACGAGGGGGAGCAGGCTGGTCATCTACCCTCAGGTATTGGACTACTGTAGCCTAGTCCCGGATGGAATTTTCTTCATACTTGGACATCCAGTCGTGTTGGCACTGTCGGATCGACGGCCTCGGGAAAAGACTCGGCACGTCGCACCTGTGTCGTACCCCTGCACAAAATAAGGTGATATGCTAAGCTGACCTTTGGATAGATATAGCTTGGTTTAATGTCAAAACACGGCTTCTTTGATGATTTTATGGTCTGATTAACAGAACTGTGTCATCTTTTCCCTGATGAAGACACGACGTTACCAAGTCATTTCTCGCTGAACTGGCTCCAACGTTGCCAATATGACTGGATGACTGTGTACTCCAAGAAAAAAAAAAATACGCGCCTTGGACCCCAACACCTCAAAGTGGGGATTTTAAGACTAGCGTTTTCTTTGTTATAAATAATTTTGTAGATATTTTCTAAGGAAAAGATGGTATAAAAACATTCTGAAAGAGAGAGAGGGGGGGAGGAAGAAATCCTTTTCGGCCAAATCTCCATGGGAAACTTGAAGCATGTTTCAGCTTACTTCAGCAGATTTTCCGTTTGTCCAAACCATTCAGCACGATCATATTCTTTTTTTTTTTTTTTTTCGCGCACGTGTGAATTATTTTTCGGCCTTTGTGTGTGTGTGTGTGTGTGTGTGTGTGTGTGTGTGTGTGTGTGTGTGTGTGTGTGTGTGTGTGTGTGTGTGTGTGTGTGTGTGTGTGTGTGTGTGTGTGTGTGTGTGTGTGTGTGTGTGTGTGTGTGTGTGTGTGTGTGTGTGTGTGTGTGTGTGTGTGTGTGTGTGTGTGTGTGTGTGTGTGTGTGTGTGTTCTTACCTAATTGTATCTTTACAGGAATGAGTCAAGCTCGTACTGTCCCGTGTCTTAAACCATTTTTATCGTACATATCCTTAAATTTATGAATTGTTTTGGCACACACTATTTCACTCGGTAGTGCATTCCACTGATCAATTGCCCTATTTGGGAAACTAAATTTCCTTACGTCTTTATCGCTTCTCTTTTTATGCAGTTTTTTGCAGTGTCCTCTTGCTGATGCATCCCCATAGGTTATGTAATCATTTATGTCTATTTTCTCCTTTCCTGATATGCATTTATTATAGCATAATCATGTCACCTCTTTTCCTACTCTCCTGTAGTGTTGGTAGATGCAGTTTATTTAGTCTTTCTTCATAACTTAGATCCCTTAAGCTTGATACTCATCTTGTAGTGGCCCTTTGAACTTTTCCAATCTTATCTATGTGTTTTTTGAGATGAGGACTCCAGACTACTGACGCATACTCCAGGGTTGGTCTGATGAATGATATTATTGTCTTTCTTAGCATGTCTTCATTTATGTAGGTGAATGCTATTCTAATATTTGCAAGCAGTGTCTACATGTTCCGTTCCTTCTCACTGATGTGGTCAGCCGGAGATAGTCTGTTACTAAAAATCACATCGAGGTCATTGTCTCTCTGATATGTGTAGGGTTTTACTTCCTAACTTATAATCCCAGTCAGGTCTTTTTCCCCTTTACCAAACTTGATTACATGACACTTGTCCACATTGAATTCCATCGTATTGCACCATTCATGAAGTTTATTTAATTTTTCTTGTAGCTCTTTACAAGAGTCTGTGTTAGTAATTCTTTGTATTTTTGCATCATCAGCAAACATATTTAGATATCTTTCATTTCCAGAGTTACTGTCTATGTCATTTATATACACTAAAAACATAACTGGTGCCAGCACTGAGCCCTGTGGAACTCCGCTAGTCACTTCCCTCCATGATGAGTAATTTCCCCTTAGTACTGTTCTCATTTCTCATTGTTTGAGAAAATCTTGCATCCAACAATACAGTTTGCCTCGGATTCTTCCTTGATGGTACAGTTTCCATAAAAGTCTTTGGTGCGGTACTCTGTCAAATGCTTTCTTGAAATCTAAATAGATACTGTCCACCCATCCTTCTCTGTTCTGTAATCTGTCTGTTACTCTGTCATACTAGCTCAATAGATTAGTAACACATGATTTTCCCTTTCTGAAACCAAACTGTCTGTCTGTTATATTGTGTTCTTCTAGATGATTTACCCAAGCTTTTCTTATCAGCTTTTCTTATAGCTTGCTTACAACACTGGTTAATGATACTGGTCGGTAGTTGAGTGAATTTTGTCTATTCCCTTTCTTGAATAAGGGGACAATGTTTGCTTTCTTCCAAATATCAGGTAGTTTACCTTGTCCCAAGGATCCCTTGAAAATTAAAGATAATGGTTTACTTAACTCCTTTGCACATTCATGTAGGACCCATCATGAAATTTCATTACGACCATTTGCTTATCCTTTGTCTAATTTACTTAACTCCTCCTGTATTTCTTTTCCTGATATTTGTGTATCTTGTAGTATGTGTGGGCATGCATGTTCCACATAATCCCTCTCAAAATTATTTTCTTCTGTAAAAACTAATTGGAAATTCTTATTTCGTGCTTCACAAATATCCTTCTCTTGTGCGTAGGTGATCCTCTCATCCGTAATGGATTGTATTTTACCTTTTAATTTGGTTTTGCTTCTGATGTAGCTGTAAAATAGCTTCGGTTGATCACAACTTTTATTTATGATGTCCTTCTCAAACTGTTTTTGGGCTTCCCTCCTTATTCTTGTATAATCGTTTCTTGCCTCTTTATAATTGTTATATACCCTTTCACTATTGTGTCTTCTGTATCTCATCCACAACAAATCTTTTTTTTCTTTTGATTTTTTACATTCTGTATTAAACCATTATTAAACCATTTGTTTATTTTCTTTTCTGCATCTCTGTGCTGTGGGATGTACTTCTGGACTCCTATTTCATAAAGTTCACAGAATTTTCTAAAAATAACATCCAAATCTTGTCCTCTAAGCTCTTTTTCCCAATCTGTTTCTCAGAAGTATTTCTTTAGGTCATGATAATTGCCCTTTTTGTAGTTAAGGCTCTTTTTGTAACTTTCATCTCCATTAACTATGTCATATGCAATCCTGAAGTTGTAACTTAATACTGCGTGATCACTTTTGCCGAATGGAGGGTGATACATTATCTTGTCAGTATCATTTTCTTGCCTCGTAAATATAAGATCTAGTACTGATGGTGTGTCAAGTCCCCTTTTTCTGGTGCTTTCTTTTACATGTTGTGTTAGGAAAAACTCCTGGACAAGGTCCGGGAGCTTTTGGTCCCAAAAGCTTTCCTGCCTTGTTATATCTTGAGTATTCCAATTTATATTTGCATTGAAATCTCCAGTTAGTATAATTATTTCAGATTTCTCCTCCATCCTATGCAGTAATGCTCTTAAACTTTGAAATGTTTTCTCTGCCATGTCTTCACATTCAACTTTTTCCTAAATGTTTGATGTGGGTGGCATGTATAAATTTGCCACAATTACTTTCCCTTTAGTCGAACTAATCTCTACTGCGAACACTTCTACTTGTAAGGGTATATCTGGTTCCATTTCCTTGACTTGCAGATTTTTCTATGTTAATATTATAATTCCTCCTCCCTTTTTTAAGTTCCTATCTCTTCTTCATATATTGTATTCCTCTAGGTTTAGGGTATCGTTTGATATCGTTGGTGTTAATATTGTTTCAGTTAGGCAAACAATATGTGGTTCCTTTTCTTTGATATAATCATTCATCTCTAGTAATTTAGATACCATTCCATCTACATTAGAGTACATCAACTTAATTATCTTGGTTACATACTTGTCATGACTTGGGTCTCCTACCTTTCTCCTTTTTATTCCCTCCTGTTTGTGTACCACTTTCGAACCTGCAATCCAATTACTTTGTAAAAAAATGTGTTCTTCTCTTCCTCTGATCTTCCCTCATTCTTTGTTCTTGCCTCCTCCCTCTCCTCTTTTAGTGATCCAAGTTAATCTTGAGTTAGGCATCTTTTTATCCATACATTTTTGAAGCCCTCTTTTTCCATAAGTTTGTTTGCATTTTTCAGTATTTCCTCCACAGTGTTTACACTCTGGAGGGTTACCTTCAGGGGCCTTGCTTTATTTCTCTCATAGTTCCCTATCCTTTTGTGCTCCTCTATGACTTTACTACAGATTTCCTCTGACACTTCCTTCAATATGTTTGTTACATTTGTCATCTCCTTTTTGTCTCTCGAAATCTTGTTTTTTATTTCTTCCTCCTCTATACCAGTGATTACTATAGATTTGTTGATGTCTGCTGAATCTTTGACCAATTTTTGATTGTTTTGGATGATTTTCTTCACTTCCTTTTTAATGCTCTTTTCTTCAACTCTTGTTTCTAAGTCTTTCTTTACTTTCACCATTTCAACATATGTGGTTTCCACATCATTTTTTTTTTAGTTTTGCATCGCTTCATTTACCTGGGTTATCTTCTCCTCAATATCACTGTTATGATATATCAGAGTGCTTGCCTGCCTTATTGTCTCTGCATCATTTCTGAACTCTTCCATAATACTTTCATGGTTGACAATTGTGCTTGCCATTTCACTAATCTTCCTTCTAAGTGCACTCACCTCAACCGATAATTCATCTATTGTTGTGTCTTTATTATTAATCTCCTTTACTAAGTTTTCACCTTCCTTCTGCATGTGCAACTGCTTTTTAATTTCATCTCTTTCACTCTGAAAAGCCTTCTCTAGTCAGTGCATTTGTTCTACCAGTTTATTATGCGTCTCCATTACCACCAATTCCTGGTAGAACTCATCATCCTGTTTTCAACCTTTGTTCCTTTTCTTAACTCCTTCCAAAGTTGATTTGCTAAAGATGGTGGTCATCTTCTGGTACTAACAGAAAGCTTCTACTTACAGCTTTGCATTCCTCTTCGTCACAGACTAAACAGTCAACACTGAAACAGCTGTGTGTGTGTGTGTGCGTGTGTGTGTGTGTGTGTGTGTGTGTGTGTGTGTGTGTGTGTGTGTGTGTGTGTGTGTGTGTGTGTGTGTGTGTGTGTGTGTGTGTGTGTGTGTGTGTGTGTGTGGGATATATATATATATATATATATATATATATATATATATATATATATATATATGTGTGTGTGTGTGTGTGTGTGTGTGTGTGTGTGTGTGTGTGTGTGTGTGAGTATTTATATATACAGAGAGAGAGAGAGAGAGAGAGAGAGAGGGAGGGAGAGAGAGTGCTTTAATGGGTATTAAATCGTATTTATGTTTCGTTCTTATGTCCGTGTTTACCCTCTGAAGTGCTTGGAGAGAGAGAGAGAGAGAGAGAGAGAGAGAGAGAGAGAGAGAGAGCTGGTAGAGTGCTTTAGTGTGTACTGAATCGTGTTTATGTTTCGGTCTTAATGTCCGTGTTTACCTTCTTAAGTGCTTAGAGAGAGAGAGAGAGAGAGAGGGGTGGGAGCTGAGTAATACTGAATGGAAGCGAAAGTTAGGGCTAATAATGTATAAATCAAGAAAAAGTGCTTAGTGCAACACCCGCGTCCATCAGTGGATATAAAGGTCGACCATTTGACTTTGCCCTCTGACCCTGCCCTTTAACCAATTGCTCTCAAAATCGAATTACTTCTTTCTTGCTTGACTCTTAACCCCCACCACCTTTGGTTCAAATCAGACCACATTTATTTGAACTGGTCTTGTCCAGTGACCTTGAGGTTTGATCCTTTCTTGTGACTTTGATTATTGACCAATTGTTCTGAAAATAGAAGTTCTGTATTCATGGTTTACCCAGAACCCTTCCGTAAAGCTTAATGTATATCAGATAAAAACTGTTGAAGCAGACTTTGCCTTGGGGCTTTGACCTTTGACCTACTGACCTACTCCTCTCACGAACAATGGGTCACACTCTTGACTGATACTCAGCTCATCCACCAAGGTTGATCCAAACCAGAGCCAAACTTCTACATTTATTTCATTCTCGTGGCTTTGACCTTTGACTTGCTGTTCTGAAAATTGAATCTCTTTGTTCTTCCCTAATTCCTAATAGCTTCCCGAAATCAGTGAAAATATAAGTTGTCCTTGACTTTGGAATATTGCTCTCAACAACAATAAATCTACTTTCTCTGTCAACCCTCAATCCAGTCCACAAAGTTTGGCTACAATCGGATGAGGACTGCCTGAGTCGTTTTGTTATACCACTACCACGGATCGAAATTTCTCCTTGTCATGTGACCTTGACCTTAGATCGAACTGAATAATTTCATTCTTTCTTTACCCTCAACCATTTGCGAAAGTTTGATCGAAATTTTTGATAAAAATATAAGTTCATTTTGCTAGTCTGACCTCTCTGACTTTGACCTTTGATCTCCTGCTCAAAAAAAAAAAAAATCTATATCAGCTCTCCCTATACTCTTCCACCAAGTTTGGCTACAGCCGGGCAAAAACTCTTATTTTGTAAACACACACACACACACACACACACACACACACACACACACACACACACACACACACACACACACACACACACACACACACACACAAGGAAAAAATGCTAAATTGAGAGTAACTGCGAGTGTAGGAATGAAAGTGAGAGTGAGCATTAGAGGAGAAGAGCAAGAGAGAAATTGTGAAACCCGCAGAGGGCGTCGCCACTTCCTGGTAACTAGCCAAGCCCTTTCCTTGAATTTACCATCATTACCCCATTACCCCCACCCCACCTCTCTCTCTCTCTCTCTCTCTCTCTCTCTCTCTCTCTCTCTCTCTCTCTCTCTCTCTCTCTCTCTCTCTCTCTCTCTCTCTCTCTCTCTCTCTCTCTCACACACACAAGCATTCAACTTCTCATTCACTCCCTCCCTCCCTCCCTTCCCTCACCCACTCACTCACTCACTCACTCACCCATTCACTCACTCACTCACTCACCCACCCACCCACTCACCCACTCACTCACTCACTCACTAACTCACCCACTCACTCACCCACTCACCCACCCACTCACTCACTCACTCACCCACCCACTCACACCACAAACTCCACCTAATCTAACTTAACTGACCGACCCAGTTTTGACAAATAGATTTCATGAACACAGAAAAAAAATCTATATTGACCTAAATCGAAAACAGAAATAAATGCATAAATTTAGAGTACAATAATAGAGGGATTGAGATTTGTATCGTTCCTGTTGGTAGCTTCCTTCTTTCTATATTTCTGTCTCTATTTTTTCATTCATTTATTCTTTTTTTTATTTTATTATTTTTTGGCCTATTGTATTTATTTTTTATTTATGCTACCTACTTCCAAATGATTCTATTCACCTCTTTTATCGAAGGTTGACCTTGCCTCAGCCATCGTCGTCTATGCTCCATTTACCTTAACTTGGCTCAGAGTTCCCTCCTTTTGCGGCTTGTTTCATGAGTGTGACAGAATGAGGTAATACTATGGACCTCGATTCGAACGTGCCCTCTAGCCTGTTTGTTCTGCGATTCTTTTCATACGAGTTGCCAATATTGGGCGATTAAAAGTCCCCGTGCACTTTTAGATTGCTAGATACAATATGGTTTCTAATATTATCAACCAAAAAGAATTAAATAATACCATTTGGAATAAAGTTAAAGTAAAATTTCTCTTGTGCTGTTGGTAAAAATGTTAGATTTTGGATATATTCTTTTTCGTTTTATTTCACTTTATACGCCATACTGTTCAAGTGCACTGGTACATTTTGATCACCCTGTACAATTAAATTCTTCTTTTCCTACTTGCTTTTAAATACGGCTTCCATAGATATCTTTCTCCTTTCCCCTTTTCCTCACTCTCTCGCTCACTCAATCAGTCACGCACTCAGTCGCTCCATAGATCAGTCACTTACTCCTGTCTTTCTCACTTTATCCTAACTCTATTTCACTCATTCCCTCCAGTCGATCATTGTTGAATTCTCCTCCCCCCTCCTCCTCCTCCTCCTCCTCCTCCTCTCTCTCTCTCTCTCTCTCTCTCTCTCTCTCTCTCTCTCTCTCTCTCTCTCTCTCTCTCTCTCTCTCTCTCTCTCCACCAACAAACCACACCCATTTTTCTACCGTCCCGCTGCTCCTCCCTCCTCACTTTTCTCCTCCTCTCCCTTCTCTTCCCCATTCCTCTTTCCTCTTTTCTTCCTCTTCCTCCTCCGCTCCCTCCCCTTCCCTTTGCCAGCCTGTGTCTGGAATAATCTTATTTACCTAGAATCTACGCTTCCCCTCCTCCCCCCCCGCCCCCTGCGTCCCCTCCCCCACCCCCTCCCCGACGATTCCCTTTCATTTCCCCTCCCCTTTCCTCGTTTTATCCCTCTTTTCATTTTCGTCCTCCCCCCTCCTCTTTCCCCTCACCCTCCCTCTCCTCGTTCTCCCCCTGTCTCACCCCTCACCCCCCTCTCCCCTCTCCCCCCCTCTTTCTCCCCTTCTCTCTCTCCTGTCACCCTCCCTCTCCCCTCTCTCCATACTTCTCCTTCCCCGATTCACATATTTCATGTTATTTTTTCTCTCGTTTCTCTTACACAAAGAGGCACAAAGAAGCACAAAGAGGTATATATAAAGGAAAGGAAAGAACAATGGACCTAAACAGCAACAGACTTAGTAACAAAGATAAGGAAGCTCCCTAACATTTCTTACAAAGCGATTTATTTTTCTTATCAAGCCCTACTTTTCTGAGTTATTTAATCTTTTCATTATCTCCACATTCTGCATAAATCGTTTGCAGAATGATATTAGCCAGCGGTATCCGAAAATAAATAGCTAAGGAAGATGTGTTAGGAAGCCTCCTTAACCTACAGGAATACCGACCTTTGACTGTGATATCTAACTGTATGAGCTGAAGGTAAGGACAGCACAAGAAGGCTGCCTTACTCCCTCCCTACCCCTCCTTCCCTTCCCTATGCCTCCACTCCCTCTGTTTCACCTGTTGTCCTCTCTCTCTCTCTCTCTCTCTCTCTCTCTCTCTCTCTCTCTCTCTCTCTCTCTCTCTCTCTCTCTCTCTCTCTCTCTCTCTCTCTCTCTCTCTCTCTCTCTCTCTCTCTCTCTCTCTCATATTTTCCTTTCTCCTCCCCCACTCCCCCCTTCCCCATTACCCCATTCAGGAGAGATAAACGCATACCCAAATTAC
>NC_137065.1:36826663-36841663 GCF_032717465.1 Coenobita brevimanus
TTGTTAGCCAAGGAATAGAGTCATGTTTATATTTCGTAGTACCTGTGCTATCTGGGTACTGTCGTTTTGTGTATAGTATGCTGTACCTTCTTTAATCGGGTACTGTTCTTGGTTTATATTGCGTAGTACTTCCTCTAACTTGGTCTTGTCCTTATGTTACCCAGCACTTCCTTTAGATTGTCGTTTTGTTTATGTTACTCCTAAGTACTGTTCCCCCCTCAAAAAATAATAATAATAAAAACTCCTATCCCTAACTGCGTCCTGTCTTCGTGTTCTTTTTTTCCTTCTATCTCTCACTGCGTACTGTTCCCATGTTTGTCTTGCCACGTACTTCCTTCAGCTAGGGACTGTCTCCATGTTTACACTATGTGATATGGTCAATAACTAGGTACTGTCCTCCGGTTTTCTTCTAACTGCGTCCCGTGTTTATTTTCCATTTGCCTAAGTATTTCCGTATTATGCTTTCCCCTCTAACTACGTACAATAGCCGAGTTTACCCCGCATCACGTCGCCATAATTCTGACCCCACTTACTGGAATAGGCGTCCACTCCATTTAGCCAGCTACTTCCTCTCATTTATGCTATTTGCCCTCCAACACAGAGACCATTTTCGTGCCTCGTAGACTCGCTTTCACTTTCATTCTGTATATTTTCTGCCTCACACTTGCTTTCTCACGCACTCCCCCCCTTCTCCCCCCCCTCTCTCTCTCTCTCTCTCTCTCTCTCTCTCTCACACACACACACACACACACACACATTCGGGTGGTAATAAAGCAATGAATCTCACCTTCACAGGGAAACCATTAATCTCTCTCTCTCTCTCTCTCTCTCTCTCTCTCTCTCTCTCTATATATATATATATATATATATATATATATATATATATCGCATGATAGAAAGTTGGGAATAATAATAATAATAGTGATGATAATAATAATAATAGTAATGATAATAATAATAAATAAGAGTTCTGAAGCTGCAGAAGCAATATTCAAAGAACCCCACATTTGGGATGATAAATTCACATTCCAGATTAGAATGACAAAAAAAAGGAAAGAAAAATCCACATTGGTGCATCAGATATGGTGTAGTCTTTGAAATATACACAGTATTAAGAGTGGTTGTGGTAAATAACACATCATAAATTGAATGTGCAGAGATAATTGTCATGAGTTTTTGTTCTAACCAAGATCTATATATGTGAGAATCTACGTTCAAAAGCTTCAAAAGGTACTGATTGGTCATAATTGCTGTTACGAACTCTTAAAATCTTGTCACTCTTAGGATTCTGAAAATACAATATATTCATCGTTGTTGACCTAACATTAAAGGACTTTTGGTATGGCTCAAAATTTCTTACGCATTTTTGACCTGTGACCTAGAGATCAAGGTCAAGAGCATTCATACTGTGCAGATCATGTTCACTCATGACCTACTACATTTCCACCGAGTTTGGTCAAAATCGGCCAAATATTTTCCGATTTAGCACTTTCTGGAGCGAGGCTGCCATTTTAATTTTCCTCAATATCTCAAAAATATTTGTTGGATCTCAGTATTAATACCCAGGTGCACTAGTACATGTTGATGACTACATACTGCAACATTTGCAAAACAATCGATTGAGCGGTTTTTGCAGCGCGGGGAGGGGGGCAAAAATTGAAGAATATTAACATACAGAGCGTTAGTGCGGCGCTAGTATTGGGGGAAAAAATTGTGCCAAAAGAAACCTGGAATCATGATACATCACTCCGGAAAACCTCAAGTCTCTATTATGAACGGGCTATGAATGCCAGCTTTCTTGGTCTTTCAACCTCCCCCCACCCCCACCCCCCAAAAAAAAATATATTATCTACATTGTGAATTAAAACTTCACATAATGTGGAGTTCTTAATAGTAGTAGTAGTTGTAGCAGTAGTAGTAGTCGTAATAGTAGTTCAGTTAATGGTAATGACTAGGATAACTCTAGGTACGGTATTAATCATGTTAATACTTGTAATAGCAGCAAAAACTTAATAAGTATTAGTCATAGTAAAATGACCAGTATTAATAAAAGAATATAATATAATAATAATAATAATAACAATAATAATAATAACAACACTAATAATCCACACACCGACACATTCTCTGACCCATGCGTGGTCCTCAAACACAAACTACTTTCTACACCATTTCCAGAATTATTCCGCGAAGCACGAATATTTCTGACAGGATCATGGGAGCTATAATTCCACTCAATAAAAACAAGGATATAGATAATTTGAAGGGGGCTGTGGAAATATAATTGAGCTGGAGGTGATTAGAGGGCCGTAATGTGCAAAGTAATGGGTGTGAAAATGAGCCTTATGATGGAGTGGCGTGGGTGGAGGACGTGAGAGAGAGAGAGAGAGAGAGAACTACATGCGCGCGCGCCTGTGTGTGTGTGTGTGTGTGTGTGTGTGTGTGTGTGTGTGTGTAATTCACCGGGTCGGTCAGGATCACTTGATGGTCGTGATCGTCAGCATTTTACCCTCCCGGAAGGGAGCTGAGAGCTCATATAGTCCGATCTAAGAGCAAGGCTGTGACCTTCACACACCCACACACCCATCCCATTGCTCAAGGGGGACAGTAACCACCCACTTCGTCAGTGAAACTTTTTCGCAACCTGAGCGAGGCGCGAACTCCCGTCTACCAGATGGCAAGCGAGAACCTTACCACTGCGCCAGCGAGCGTGTGTGTGTGTGTGTGTGTGTGCGTGTGTGTGCGTGCGTGCGTGGGTTAAGGAAGTCACCTGGTAACAATATCGTATTTGTTTCTTTACTTTTATTCTCTCCGACATGGAGAGTATGTTTTCACCCATGTTCGTTTGTTATTTTATTTGTTTGTTGTCAGGATTACTCAGAAACTATAAGAGAGATATGGGCCAAATTTAGTGGGTAGATAGTCCATGTCCCAGGGAAAAATCGATTAACTTTTGGGATCAATCGGGATTGTATTTTAGGTTCTGGATCCGGAAAACACTTTTTGTAAAACTCTAATCAGTGATGAGAAACCCTCGCCCATTATGAAGAGTGGTTTGGAAATTACGTTGCCCTTGTTGGAGAGATGTGCTTCACTGAGTGCCCATCTAGTTTATTTCTCTGTCTGTCTATTTATTTGCTTATTTCTCTTTTCACACAGCACTGCAGCCTTCTAACCACAGCAGAAACACAGTAGTAACTATTATAATCTCGCTATTGCCACATGTTTTTTTTTTCTCAGCTGCTCCCCTCACATGATGCGTTGTAAGCCAATAGATTAATAGAACGGACAGCGCAGATCGTTAAGGAAGATGTGCTTAATGGACGATAAATAGCTTCTGATGGTAATGGTGATGACATGGGAGGGTTGGGTCCAATGGTTATGATGGGATGGAAAGGACGATGGGAAGGGGAGGGAAAGGGATTTAAGGGATGGGAAGGGGGGAAAATGAAAGAGAGGGTAGAAAATGGGATGGCAGGGGAAGGGAAGGGAAGGAGAGTGAGGAGAGAAAATGGAATGGGAAAGGATGGAAAGGAGGAGAAGAGGAAGGAAAAGTAAGAGGGTGGAAGGGAAAGGGAGGTTATGAGAAGGAAAGCATGAGTGCCGTGTAAACTAAACTTTCTAGAGCACCCTGCCACATTTTCAGAGCTCTAAGATTTGAACCTACAGTATTAGACTGGCGAGTTTGAATAAGGAGTAGGGCGATACGCAAAACATTTTCCCCACAAAATCCCACTGGCAGCATCCCTGGGTTTTGAAGGAGTGATACCTTTCTAACATACAAATACGGATGATGTTACGTATCCAAGCAAAATGACATACTAAAACTTTAAATCTACCAAAAATACGAAAGTACTGAAGTTCCTAGGATTAGGAAAGGCTCATGGCCTTTGGTTCCTTCTTCCTCGCATAAAAATAATAATAATAAAAAAATCTTATAATAAACATATCAGATTTCTAAAAGGAGGCATGAAAAATTTCTAAAACCTTCAAAGTTTCAAAAACATAAATGTAATGCCTTCGCTACACATTATAAGTTCCTAACATTCCGCATATTTAATTTCTAACACTGAACATAAATTTCTAACAATAAGCAGAAGACTTGACACAGCCTTCAAATAAAAAAGTAAAAAATGCCATAACGTGTCTATACATTATAAATTTCTAACACTTTTAATCTAAAATTATAAATACAGTGACGTGTTGAAGCAGACCCACGTCACCACAGCCGTTCGCTTCCCAGAACACGCCACTAGAATAGCCGGCTTTCTGAAATATAGAAAAATATCGTTATGATCGCTACATTACTTTGTGCCTGGCTTCATATTCCACTACTCCTGTCTCTGTTCCTGTCTCTCTCTGTCCATGCATTTGTGTCTCTCTTCCTTTGTGCTTGTTTTTGCCCTTCCCTTGTCAGAGTAGTATTTTTTGTGGCACTGAAAATATCAGACGGGACTTCCCTCTGCTTCGTGCGTGGCTTTACATTCTCTTACTCCCGTCGCTGTTCTTCTTGGTTTCTTCGTCTCTATCCCTGCCTCTGTCCTTATCTCTATCTTTTTTTTTTCGCTTTGTGTCTGTGTCTTTCTGTATCTATGTCTCTCTTTACCTTTGTCACAGGCCTTGGCTTGTCAGAATTGCCAAGTCGTTGATATACAGAAAATAACTCATTGATCTACCCATTGCTTTGCGCCTGGCTTCATATTCCATTACGCCTGTCTCTGTTGCTGTCTGTCTCTGTCCACCGCTTTGTGTCTCTCTCCTTCCCTGTCCCTGGTTCTGTCCTTACCTTGTCAGAATAGTAGGCTTCACGACGTAGAAAAATATCATACTGGCCTCCCCACTGCTTAGTGCCTGGCTTTATATATCCTTACTCTTGTCTTTTTATCTTCTTCTCTCTTTGTTTCTTTCTGTATACCCAATCCCTGTCCTTATCTGTCCTTTTTCTGTCTCCATCCTTCTTTTTGTCCCTGTCATATCAGCGTCCCTCTCCCTATCTGTCTCTGTTTCTGTTCCTCTTCCTGTCCCAGCCTTTGTATCTATCCCTGGTCTTTTACTGTCGCTCTCACTACTTTTCCAGATATCTGTTATTCAAACTGCCTCTGTCTTTGCTTGCTGTTTTTCTCTGTCTCCTTCTCTGTCTCCACCCCTTTCCCTATATGTTTCTTCCTTTACCCTGTCTCTTTCTGTTTCCCTTTCCCTCTCCCAGTCAGTGCCTACCTCACCAGAATAGCAGCCCTGCCGACACATATAAAACAACTTACCGCCCACTGCATTGCTTCGTACCAGACTGATATCCCCTTACTATTATTCCTGTCCCCTGTCCCTTGTCATGCCTCTATTTTTCTGCGTCTCTCTGTCTCTGTCTATCCCTGTCTCTGTCTCGGTCCCTGTCTTACTCCTGTCTCTGTACTTACCTGGTCAGAATACCTGGCCTGGTGACGTAGAGAAAAGTAGAACAATGGCCAGATCATTATTTCCTGTCTGGATTAAATCCTACTATGTTTGCCCCTGTCCCTACCCCTGTTCCTGTACCAGTCACTTCCCCTACCTAGCCAGAAGAGCAAATAACATAATAAGTTAACCATATAATATATAAATATAACAAAGAACGTCACTTTCTTATTTGGCTATTAGTCTTCTCTACCCATTTTTCTTAGTCTCTGGATCTGTCTTTCTGACATGCAGTTACAGAGTGTGAAGGAAGAATATATATACCGTGTAAATGTGATATCTAACTAAATTTACCTACCTGTCTGTATATCAGTGTATATGTATCAGTGGGATAGGCCATATACAGTATATATATATATATATATATATATATATATATATATATATACTCATAATTTAACCTTCATCGCAAAACCACAAATTATTACGGGGCCAATGGATGAATAGGAGAGAGAGAGGGAGAGGGGGGGGGGGATGGCAGAGCCGAAATGAAGCTAGGGGAAAAAGCAAGGGGAGGGGAGGGGGTGGAGGGGAGAGGAGGGGAGGGGAGTGGAGAGGGAAGAGAAGGGGAAGAGCGAAAGAGAGGAGGGGAGAGGGAAGGGAAGAGAATGGCAGGACATAAATACTATGAGGGGAGGTAATAATACGTGACCTTGAAAGAGGGGAAGGGAGGGGAGAAAATGGCAGTGAGGGGAGAGAGAGAGAGAGACAGAGACAGAGACAGAGACAGAGAGAGAGAGAGAAAGATGTGAATAAAATAAGGAAAGAAATTAATAAACATAAACAGTGAAGAGAGTAAAGAGGAAGAGAGGAGAGAAGAGGAGAAGAAGAGTACGAAAGAAGGGAGAAATGAAGGTAGGGAGGTAAATGGGGAGAGGGAGATAGGCTTAGAGCTGAGTGGAGAGAAGATAGAGAAATCAGGGGGAGGGAAGAAGTAGATGGAGGGGAGAGGAACGTAAGAGAATGGGAGGAGGGGGGAGTGAAAGGGAAGAGAAGGGGAGGTACGATGAAAGAAAGGGAGGGGAGGATAGGGGAGGGGGAGGAGGAGGATGGAAGTAAAAGGTAGGGTATTGGAAGGGAGGGGAGATGAGTAGAGGGGAGGGGAAGGGAGGGGTAAGAACGGGAGGGGAGATAAAATGGTAGAGGATAGAAAAATATTGAACAGGATGATAAGAAGGGGAGGGGACGGGGAAGGGGGGAGGGGCAGGGGGAGATGGGAAGGAGAGATAAGGACTTAAAAAGGTTCGAGTAAAGGTGAAGGACGAGGAGGAGGAGGAGGAAGAGGAGGAGGAGGAGGAGAAGAAGAAAAGAAAGAAAATGGCAATGTAGGAAAAAGAAAAGGGTAGAGAAAGGAAAGAGACGAAAAAGAGGGTGAAGGGAAGACAGAAGAGAGAGAGGGAGAGGATGGAAAGAGGGGGAGGGAAAAGGAAGAGGAAAAGGAGAGGAAAATGGAAAAGGAAAGGAAAGAATGAAAGGGAATTGGAGGAGATGGGAATAAGGAAGGGAGGGGAACGCAAAGAGACGTGGGAAAGAGCGGGGAAAGGAGAAGAGAGAGAAAGGGAAGGCAAGGAGGGAGGTAGGGCGAGGAGGGGCGGAGAGACGGAAAGGGAGGGGTAAGGAAAGGAAGAGGGAAGTGAAATGAAGGATAGAAGGGGAGAGAAGAGGAAAAAAAGAAGAGGGAGGGAGGAAATGACGAGAGACAGGGAAAGAGATGGAAAGGGGAGGATAGGAGGGGAGGGGAGGTTAGGGGAGGGGAGAGGAAAAGGGAGGGAAGGGGAGAGAAGAAAATAGACAGGATGGGGGAGGGGGAAGAGACGAAGATGAAATTGATATGAGAATAATAGTAGAGGTAGAGGGAGGAAAGGGGAAGGGAGAGGGAAGAAAGGAGGGAAGGGGGAAGAAGGGAAAGGGTGAGGGAAGGAAGGAGGGGAAGAGGAAGGAAGGGGAGAGGAGAGGGAAGGACGGAGGGGAAGGGGGAGGGAAGAAGGGAGGGAAGTGGGACGGAAGGAGAAAGGAGAGGGAAGGAAGGATGGGACGGGGAGTGAGAGTAGAGGTGGAAGGAAGAGAGTGAAAGTGGGCGTCAAAGGGGGGAGGAAGGGAGGGAAGGGGAAGGAGGGGAGGGGAGGGGAAGGGAAGGAGGGGAGGGAGAACGAGTCAGTATGAATGGAGGAAATGAGGAAGTGTGATAGAGGGTGGGAGAGGGGGAGGTTAAAGTGCGTGTGTGTGTGTGTGTGTGTGTGTGTGTGTGTGTGTGAGAGAGAGAGAGAGAGAGAGGGGGGGGGAGAGAGAGGGAGAGAGAGACATAGGAAACAGTAAGTGAAAGGGAGGGGTGGAAAATATGAGTGGGAGTGAGACATGAGATAGGGGAAGGGGAGGAAAAAAAGAGGAGGGGAGGGGAGAGTGAGGGTAGATGAGGGAGGGGGAGGGGAGGGGAGGGACGGGTAGGGGGAAATGAAGGGTAGATGGGAGGGAGGAGCGAGAGAGAAGGGGAAGAGAAAGGTAGGGAAAAAGAAAGAAAGGGAGAAATTGAGGGTAGATGGGGAGGGAAAGAGGCAAGGAATGGATAAGGGAGGGGATATGGGAGGGGAGAAAGAGGGGGAGAGAGGGTGAGGGGTAAGGAGAGGAGGAAGAGGGGAGGGTGAGGGGTAAGGAGAGGAGGAAGAGGAGAGGGAAGGAATGAAGAATTGAATGAAAATTGTTAAAAAGGGAAGAAGAATGAATGAGCGAGGGAGGGAGAGAGAGGGGTAGGGGTGGGGAGGATAATGGGGAGGGGGAGGGGGTGTTGGGGGTGCTATTTGAGCTGTTCTCGTCATGGTTGGTCCGCTGTTCCATGTACACACAACCACGAACATGCACACACCTACACGCTAACGTACACACATACTCGCGCACATAGGCACGTATTGATGTATACCTTACTTGTACACACACACACACACACACACACACACACACACACACACACACACACACACACACTCACACCCTGACACAATACACACACAAGGCCACACACAAATCCCTAAATAAATCGCCACAAGTGAGAAAGAGTGAGGCCGCGCACCTTATTACTGTCACATTGGGTTAGGCGTCAGAGGAAGGTCACTCTTTATGGCTTACTCTTTATTACTTGCTCTTTAATTACTCTTTAACCCATATTGCTGCTGCGTTGGCTTAGGCGATAGGTCACTCTTTACTGTTTATATCCTCTTTATTACTTACTCCTTAAATACTCCCTACTTTCCTGCTCCATTGACTTCCTCTTGAATTACTGTTTACCTTTATTGACTTCCTCTTTACACCTTATTACCGCCGGAGTGAGTTAGGCATCAGGAGAAGGTCACTATTAAATCTTTACTTTTATTAATTACTCCTCATTACTTATGCCCTACCTCCTCTTTACTGTCTCTACCCTTTTATATAATGTCTGTCTATCAGTCTACAGCCAGATGCCTTAATCCCGTAAGGGGTGGCCACAAACAAATCTCCTCCATGTCGCTCTGTCCCCTGGCATTACGCTACCCTTCCCCCAACTCACCCCCTTCCCTCTCTCTCTCTCTCTCTCTCTCTCTCTCTCTCTCTCTCTCTCTCTCTCTCTCTCTCTCTCTCTCTCTCTCTCTCTCTCTCTCTCTCTCTCTCTCTCTCTCTCTCTCTCACATGCCTTTCCACTCCGACCCTTCACCTCATCCACGGTCTCCCCCTCCCTTTCCCCCCCTCCTTCACCTCACTCACAAGCACTCTCCTTGTTAGTCTTTCACTCTCCATCCTCTCCACATCGCCAAATATGACTTAACATTTACATAACGTACTAAAAGAAGACAGGGAGAATTATAATACCTCTTGCCACCCTACCACCTTTTCCTAAGCAACTTATTTAGATTATTACACTTTACTGTTCATCTCCGTATTGCGTAAGTCATTCTAATATCGCCATACTTTGCATAGATAACGTGTAAAAGGATATGAACCTAAGCCACATCCAAAAATAAATCACTAAGGAAGAGGTGCTAGGGAGCCTACTTGTGCGACGAAAATACGAGTACGAGTCTTGGTCACTGAGAATACTGGGTCTTGGTTGCATGAAATACGGTGAACCCTGGTTAAGAGGTAGGGGAGTCCATTTGATTACTAGTCAAATCAGGCCTTCAGTCTGACTACACCTGACCATTAACAGAGCTAAAAGGGGTTAGGGATGTTTGCCAGATCAGTGTAAACGCGCTGTACCCCAGTACTCTTAGGAAGGTTTACATGCATGCACCGTTTGGCTGGTAGTGTCACCGCAGAAGTGTTGGAAATATATCCGAAAATTTATGGTGGTATTGCAAATGGTGCTACATGAAAATGGCCGAATGCTTTATATTTAGAGATAAGCAATCAAGGATTCAACCCACATGGAGCATAAACGGAGGTGAAATAACGTAGACATATTACAGTAAATCTCTGTAGCATCAATCCTTATGCCATCCTACATAGATCTTTAGACAATAAGACAATACAAATATCCACTATATAGCATCCACCAATACCCTGACGTGAATGCCAGTATGTCTGTTTACAATGAATAATATCCAGTACAGGGCAAACAGTCACACCTTAAATCTACATCTTCAAAACAAGACTAGTGTATAGGGTGGTCCATAGGTAGCATACAATAGGAACTCCCCCAGGGGTATTTTATAGGGCAAGGCGACGCCTCAGTCTGCTGGTGTGGGCGTGGGCGTGTCATTGGGATTGGGAAATAAATTAATGACGCTGGATAGACATTGCTAACTCTGACTGAGCCTTTTTCACAACTCAGGAGAAAACGCCAGGCGGAGTATAAAAGGAGTGATATATGTGGACCACCCTATACACACCTATCAGTTATATGCAGGTATCTGAGGGGAAACCAAAAGTACGAACATTGTGGAACAGACGTGTCACACACAGCGTCAAATTTTCCAGAAACTACGGTGCTAAAATCTTGTAGTTCTTTGCTGTGGTTAATGTTTACTTCTGTGTTATGCAGGGGGGCCCATCATTCATTCACTTGATGTAGTACTGCCTCTGGGTGACTACACTGAGTGGCAAGCCGAACGGTTTTATGCAAACCAGAAAACTCTTTACTACTCGGGATGGTATTATAACCAAATGACGCCTGGGGGTTTAGTGGCTTAGGCGCTCCAACCAGACTGTTCATGTAAGAGTTGATATCCACTGGAGGCAAGACTTTATTGTTCACATAATGCCACTGAAGGGCGGGTGAGGCAGGTCATCCTCTCTTTAAATGACGGGACTTGATAAACCTAACCCTGGACCCCTACGCTCCTGATGGGGCAAAATGGTCAGTTCATAATCAGATCAGAAGGGAATTTTGACAGTGAAGTGTTTAATATCATTGCCCATCACCCTCATGTCCATGTTAACGAGATTAATTAAAGCCGGATTTATGTTATTAATTAGCAGCTTGTTTCACTCATCCAAAACTAATATCTTGATAATAGCCATGCGTGTAAATTAGGTGGAGTCCAATGCCACTGACGCAGGTATTAGGGGGTCTGGCTCCTATGACGCCCTAGCTGAATGCAATCGTCTGGTAGTAGATGAAATGATAGACATTTCCTTACCATGAGCGGGTTAAAGATGCCTATATGAACACTCAGACTCCTATAACTCACTCTTAGTTGAATGAAATGGCATGATATTACCTGAATTAAAATAATCAGTATGTGTTGACCATGAGAAGAGTAATTAGCAGTTGTTCCTCCCAGCCTGCAGCAATACCTCTCCATATTATATCCGGCTCAGGTTGCGAAGTTCAATGCCACCAGTGTTAGTTTTAAGGGATTTGATACTCCCAGCTCCTATGACCCCACTCTCAGCTCCTATGACTCATTCTCTTTCCTTAAAAAATATTCACGGTGGCTAGATTACGATACGACTTGTTCCTATCATGAAAACATTAAAGGTAGCAGTATTGTCGCTCTCAGGTTCCAGTAGTCACACTCAGCTTTAAAACAGTATGGTCCTATGTGGCTCGTATTGTTTTTTGTTAAGCTCATTAACACTTCTTCCTTAACGATATATTTTTGGATATGTCTGGCTAATATCCTTTTGCATGCTATTTATGCAGAGTATGGTTGTATTGGAGGGATTTATGTAACACAGAAGATGAGAGTAAGGTGTAATAAGGAAAATAAATAGCTTAGGAAAAGGTGTTAGGGAGTTTCCTCAACCTACGAGAATATTGGCCTTCCAATTGTATTTATCATTAGAAAATGAATTAACAACGCAAATATGATTAACTTAAAACGATAAGAGTATAGGCTAGCAAAATAAAACGCAGAATAAGATCGTCAGGTGAGCAAAAATATAAAGAGAAGCACGTCATCGATGTGAATGGGTTAATGCAGACAGTTTCAAGCCCCGTCAGTGCATATAGCATCCCCAAAATTAACATGAGACAGTTTGGCCATATGGAAAGGGTGGAGAAAGACAGACTGACTTGGAGAGCGTATTTGAGTGAGATGGAAGGATGAAGGAGAGGGGAAGATCGAGGATGAGGTGGAGGGATGGAGTGGAGAGGTATACTGTATGTGAGGATGGTGTGAGTTGTAATGGCATCGTACCGTAAAGCACCCTCGTCTGGGTGGGGCTCGAACCCACCACGCCACTGCAGGACTAAAATGTGTGAGTGGCCGTCGCGTAATTATATTTTCCACATCGGATCCACACAAATCGACCGAGTGCAGTGTGGGTGATAGTGAATTTAAGCTCTTGCGGTATCGATGGTTGACACGTTGCACATATACATAAATGGCAAGTTGTATTAACATTGTACCGTACATATGAGAGTTGAAGAGAGGGCAGGCTAATGACGAAGGGCAGGGTGATAGGGAGGCCATTTTTTTTTTTTTTTATGTGTCCGACACTGGGCATACGCTTCACAGCCTGCTCTCAAGGCCCAGTAGTCCTCCTACATACCATACGCCTCTGTACATGTCACCACTTCGGCGCTAACACCCACCGTCCATATTGAATACATGCTAGGGCTGTCTCATACAGGACTGGTGCATTGGTATTAGCGGGGGTACTTTTATGACACGTCGGTGGGTCATCTGGTAGATCAGAAAAGTCTGCTTTTATGAAATTCAAATCCTTAAACTGTTCCCTGCCCCAGCCGGGATTCGAACCTGGGTCCAACAGGACTACAGTCCGCCTCTCTACCGATTCAGCCACCGCCTCCCCTTACGGAATTAGGGCTTCAGGCGATAGAAAAATAAAGAGAGATAGAGTGATAGAGAGACAGGCAGTCTGAAGGAAACAGAAATGAAATTCACAGTAAGCTCATTGCCTTAGTCCCTTTATCAGATCCAATATTGCCAAAGTCCTTTCACCTTAACTTGACCAAGACTTTCGTCCTTTTGTAGTTTATTCACAACAGTTTTATGAATCTTTGGGAGGACTTTCTTTCGGACAAAGAGGTCACATATAGCATTCCCTTATCACTTCACTACAAGAGATTGACCCGAAGAGAAAAATAATGTCTAGCACAGAGGCTGATACAATCTGGCTTTATCCCGCCTCCCCCCTTCCAAAACTCTGACGGAATTTTTTTTTTTTAGTCGTCTGGTGGTGGAAATATTAGCTATGGTATAAATTATGGTAGTGAGGATATCAACCTGACTATATCAAAATGCCTCCATGTCAACTAAAAGGTTAAAGGACTTATAAATTAATCCTGGCCATGTACTAATCCTGTCAGTTGCGTGGTGGAACAGGATCTCTCTCTCTTTCTTTCTCTCTCTCTCTCTCTCTGTCTCTCTCTCTCTCTCTCTCTCTCCTGTATATATATGTACACCGATGGGCAGGTAGATAGATATACACATGCAATACTACATTAAATACAGTATATTACTCTAAACTTGGGGTATTTTTGAATTACGTACACAGTGTTATAAAAATAAATAGACAGATAGACCGATAGATAAAGAATAGATTTACTTACACCGAGCGCGCACACACACACACACACACACACACACACACACACACACACACACACACACACACACACACACACACACACACACTTCAACTCAATGAATTCTTTAGTCAGAAAGTCAGAGAATGATTTATACAGCAGAATAATAACACTTCGTCTCTGCTATAACACGATTTCATTAAGTCATTTATTACAAGTGGTAGATAATTAATTTTGTTTATGTAACTGATTCGGAGGTAGTGCAAGAAAAAAGAGAAAAGAGAAAATGAAATGTAGTTGAAGTGGAAGGACCGACAAACTGGTTACTTCTAATGTAGTTCGACTGATTATTTGGTTAATTAAGGACTAAGTGATTTACATTCATTTGCCTTCACTTGCATTCTGATATCATGTTGTTGAACAGTGTCACTTTAAATGCATCTCCTAGTGTAGATTAATTATCCAGAGAGGAGGGGAGAAAATATACTGTAATCCTGTGTGTGTGTGTGTGTGTGAGTGTGTGTGTGTGTGTGTGTGTGTGTGTGTGTGTGTGTGTGTGTGTGTGTGTGTGTGTGTGTGTGTGTGTGTGTGTGTGTGTAGCACAACCAAAACTGGAGAAAGGAGTTTGATGAAACTGGACAGGTTGGTTGGATTTGGGTCCCAGATTGGCCAGTTTCAGTTTGATGTTGATCGATATTTTCTGAATGAGTGTCTTGGACCCAAATAATGGTCCTCATCGGTGTTACAATACGCGCACAGAGACGAGAAGCTTTTCACTAAAGAACTAAAGATAGTTCACTGTTTGTCATCAATTTTGCGTATTTTGTTTGATTTCCTTTGCACTCCATCCCTCTTCCCCTCCCCCCGTTCCCCTTCCGTTCTTCTTAGTGTATAATTCTTCCTTTTCCTACCAATCCCCATTTTCCTCCCCTTCCCCGTCCCCTTCTCTTGCCCCTTCTCCGTCTTACGTAACTGCTCTCCTCACTCTCTCCCTCCCCTTCCTCCTTACTTCTCCATCCCTTTCCATTCTCCTCCCTCCCTCCCTCCTCCTCCTCCTCCTCCTCCTCCTCACCCCTCCCCTTTCCAGTACCAGCTCCTTCCCCTCCCTTGGTTTTCTTCTTGCATAACCGTTGCCTTCCTTACCTCATTTCCCCTCCACTTTCCTTCCCATCGTTAATCCTCCTTCCTTTCCACCTCCCCGACTTTATTACATAGCTCTTACTCTTCCTACCTGCTCCTCTTCCCTTTCCTACTCCCCTCCTATTCGTCTCCCCCCTCTCCTTCCCATCCCCTTCTCTTCCCTTCCCTTTCCCCTTGTCTTTCCCCTCCCCTCTTCCTTCCTCCCCTTACACCAACCCTTCATTACACTAGTTCTATCAGGGATCTTATAAAGCAGTATTAATTAATTTTTTGTTCTGCCACGAAGTATTGTTCTTATTATTTCAGTTCGTTCTTGTTCTCGTTATTTTTTTGTTCTATGGTATATTTTGGTGCCGGAATTGTTCTTTCAGTTTTATATCAAATTTTACTTTGACTCGAAAAATTATTGTTTTGTCTCGGTTCATTCCTGTTCACATCGTTTTTTT
>NC_137065.1:36846663-36851663 GCF_032717465.1 Coenobita brevimanus
CGGGGGACAGGGCAACGTGGAGACGACTTGTTTGTGGCCACCCCGTATGAAATTAAGGTGTCTGGCAATAGTTAGATAGATAGACGTTTGCTGGAAAAAAAATCATAGCGTTGACCCCATCATGAGACGACTGTTTTTACTGTTCCTGTTGCTGTTTTTCTTGCTGTTGTGGTACCAGGCTTAACTGAACGTGAATTCGGTGGACTGAAGGCCCGTTCTTATACAGTTCACCTTCCTCCTTTCTCGTGCTGGGAGTTGGCTGAGGAACGTTTGTGAAACCAGGCAGCTCCACCTCCCAGTCATATCGGTGCCACCACATGAAGGCGTCCCTCTCCAGCACCAAGAAAGAGTTGAAAAAATGGCAGTATATATTTTCCCAAGCTCCTATGACTCACTCCCAGATCAATATACTCATTTGGCATTAGTTGGACAGGGAAACTAGAGGGTATAATGGTGACAGTATTAACACGTAGGCTTCTGTACTCACTCAGCTGAATAAAGTCGTCTGACGGTAGCTGGAATAAATTGCAAGAAAAGAATATAAGCACGTGGAAATAGTGCGAGGAGGGTGAGGAATGAGAGACTGGCTAGGAGAGTGTATGTGGGTGAGGTGGAGATGGAGGGGGTAGGAGACTGAGGAAGACATGAAGGGGCTGGATGGTGAGGTATATGAATTAGGATGGTGCCAGCTGGAGAGAGGGCAGCCTGATGGCGGGGGAGAGGATGGTGTGGAAGAGATTTGTTTAAGGCCATCACTTCTGGGGTTGAGACATCTATCTATAGAAAGACAAATGTATAGCTACCTGGCTAGAAAGATAGATAAGTAGTTTGGGAGAGAGAGAGAGAGAGAGAGAGAGAGAGAAAGAGAGAGAGAGAGAAATTTATTGCAACATTGCAAGGATTTATTTTTTCCAGGAAATATTTGCCGTGCGTGGCTTACATCCTTTACTTCCATGGTATTCCTATAGCCGGTGTATTTTCATCTGAGGGAACTGAGCCATTCGCACAACTTGACTATTAAGTCGTGGTGGCATATAATTCGACGAGGCTTAGCTTTGTGGTATAAATGAGTCTCCGCGGATTTTTGTCAGACAGTCCTTTAGTCTGACTACACCTGGCAGTCAACTGAGCTGAAGAGGGTTAGGATTTTGGTCAGATGAAAACATACCGAGCATAGTTCATTCTCTCTCTCTCTCTCTCTCTCTCTCTCACACACACACACACACACACACACACACACATTTTGTGTTTTATATATATATATATATATATATATATATATATATATATATATATATATATATATACAAGTTTTTTGTGTGTGGTAGGTGAGGATGTTCATTCTCCACTCACTTGATGTATGGTTGCCTTCAGGTGACTATACACCGAGTGACAAGCCAAAAGATTTCTTCTAATCAAGGAAACCCTTCACTATGTTGGGTAGTAAACATGTAACCAAATGATGCCTGGTGATCTAGTGGGTTAAGATGTTCCAACTTGGTGAGGTCTGTAAAGGTTCATATCTTAGGACTGGTTAGGGTTTATTGATCACATAATGCCACCCACACTCATATGTCAAAACTCAGTATGCTAGCCCTCCTGACTGGGCAAAGAGTACAAGACGATGATATGAACGTACTTTTCCACTATGTATCAGTGATGGAGAAGGACGCTACGCCGTGGCATTGATATAACCAGACAGCGGTTATACCACCAACCCTCAACTTATTCCCTGTTCCATGAAAGAAGGATGGTGCATGTTTTCATATATTCTTGCCATTTCCTGACGATTTTACTCAGCTTAGGATAAACATTTCGGACTAGTGGGGTAATGTATACAGTAGTCTTAATTATTGTTGTTGCTGCTATTGTGGTGTCAGGCTCATCTGAACGTGACCCCGGTGGCCTACAGGTGAAAATTACCCTTACTGATCCACCATCCACCTGGCGGCAGATTGGGTGGAAGGTGAGAGACGTTTATACAACCCGGCAGCAGAGTCGCCAGGTTATATTAGCGTCACCACACGAAGGGGCCCCATCTCTAGCCCTAATAAACCCCTTCAGGACGAGACTCATTTCTTTAGGTTGCATAAAATCGTCTGGTAGAAGCACGAAACTAAGAGAGAGAGAGAGAGAGAGAGTTGGTGGGTGTGTTTTGTGTGCTCGTGCAAAATTTCTAGGCTAAATATGGTACCAACCAGATGTATGTGTGTGTATTTGTGTGACTGTGTGTGTGTGTGTGTGTGTGTGTGTGTGTGTGTGTGTGTGTGTGTGTGTGTGTGTGTCTGTGTCTGTGTGTTTGCTAGTGTGTGTCCTTCCTTGTATGTGAATGTGTGTATGTATGTGTGTGTGCATGTGTGTGTATGTATTTGCATGTGCGTGTGTATGTGTATGTGTATTTGTTAGCATGTGCGTTTATATGAATGTGTGTGTGTTTATGTGTGTGTGTTTATGTACTGTATGTGTGCATGTGTGTGTGTGTGTGTGTGTGTGTGTGTGTGTGTGTGTGTGTGTGTGTGTGTAATGAAGGAAGTCCCAGAATCATATGAACGTGATTCCAAACGACTGCAGGATGAAAATAGCCAACCCTTGCAATATTCACCATCCTCCCTTTAGCAGGTAGGGAGTTGAGGGACGTTCATAAAACCGGTATCAGTGCCATCGCGTGAAGGCACCCCTCTCCATCACCGATCACAGCTTTAATAATGGATTCCAAGGGTGGGAGCGATTGTGAGAGAGAGAAAGAGAGAGAGAGAGAGAGAGAGAGAGAGAGAGAAATTTGTGTCTGCATGTGTGTGTATAAGAGAGAGAGAGAGAGAGAAAGAGAATTTGTGTCTGCATGTGTGTGTATAAGAGAAAGATAGAGAGAGAGAGAAAGAGAGAGAGAGAGAGAGAGAGAAAAAAAAAAAAATCTGCATGTGTGTGTATAAGAGAGAGAGAGAGAGAGAGAGAGAGAAATTTTCTGCATGTGTGTGTATAAGAGAGAGAGAGAGAGAGAGAGAAATTTTCTGCATGTGTGTGTATAAGAGAGAGAGAGAGAGAAAAAAAAAAATTTCTGCATGTATGTGTGTATAAGAGAGAGAGAGAGAGAGAGTGAGAGCAGATCCCGGTCTTCCTCTGCTGCTGCTCCTCGCGTTGTATTGACGCCTTCCCCACCACCCACGCCACCACCCTCCACCTCCACCCCCTCCCTCCATTACTCACCTACCCACCCACACATTCTCTCTCTCTCTCTCTCTCTCTCTCTCTCTCTCTCTCTCTCTCTCTCTCTCTCTCTCTCTCTCTCTCTCTCTCTCTCTCTCTCTCTCTCTCGCATATAGACACTTACTGATGAATACCTGACCATGTACACACACACACACACACACACACACACACACACACACAGACTGGTACATTCATATATTCACATACACGCACATAAACATGCACGTACACGCACACATTCTCCTGTGCACAGTGGCACATATTGATGCAGCCTATTCCTTTCCTGTACTCGCCCACACACACACACACACACACACACACACACACACACACTGTCTGTCTGTCTGTCTGTCTGTCTCTCTCTCTCTCTCTCTCTCTCTCTCTCTCTCTCTCTCTCTCTCTCTCTCTCTCTCTCTCTCTCTCTCTCTCTCCCTTTTTGTTCTCCTCTCCTCTTTCCTTCCTACCTTCTCCTCTCGTGTCTAGTTAGGCTGCACTTTCCTTTTTCCTTCCCTTCTCTCCTCCCTTCCTTCCTGTTTTTCTTTCTCCCCCCTTCTATTCTTTTTCCTCTTCTCTTTTCCCTTCCACTCTTCCTCTCTCTTTTTTCATCCGTTCCTTCCTCCTTTCCTCCCTTTTCTCTCATCGTTCTTCATCTCCTTCTCTCATTCTTCTCTTTCTGTCTTCCTCTCATCCTTACTTTACTTTCTCCTCACTTTCATCTCTCCCTTTCCTTCTCTTGTCTTCTCTCTCCTCCCGAACCTTTCCTCCCTTCTCTCCTCCACCCTCCCCACTTCCCTCTCCCTCTCCTATCCTTTTCCTCCACTCCCTCCGTTCTCTCCACTCACTTCTCCCTCTCCCTCCCCTCCTTCTCTCTTCTCTCCCTCCTTCCCCTTCGTCTTTATCGGTCTTGACAGAGCCAGGTCATTGAGTGCCTCGTCTTAGGGGTGTATTGAGAGAGAGAGAGAGAGAGAGAGAGAGAGAGAGAGAGACAGAAATGAAGGAGCGGTGAGTGATAGTGGGGGGAAAGAAGGGTGAGAGGGGGAAAATTAATTGAAGGAGGAAGAGCGAGAGATGAGAAGAGGGAAAGTAAGAGAGAAAGGAGGAAAGAGGAGGCAGGGAGGGAGAGAGAGGGAAATGGGTGGAAAGCTAGTTATTTCCAAGCAGTATTTTTTAAGCCAATAACTCCTTTCCCCCTCCCCTTCCCCCTCCTCTTCCCCCTCCTCTCCCCTTCCTCTCCTCTTCCTCTCCTCTTCCCTTCCCTTCCCTTCCCTTCCCTTCCCTTTCCTTCCCTTCTCTTTCCTTCCTTCCCCTCCTCTTCCCTTCCCTTCCCTTCCCTTCCTTCCCCTCCTCTCCTCTCCTCTTCCCTTTCCGTTCCCTTCACTCCACTTATCTCCCCATCCCTTCTCTTCCCTTCATCTCCCCTCTCCTTCTCTCCCCTTTTAATTTTTATCTTCCCCATCCCAGTTCCACCCTTCCTTCCCCTACCTTTCCCCTTCGCCATTTCATTAGTCTGTCTTTTTCTCTTCCCTTCCCTTCCCTTCCCTTCCTTTTTTAATCATCCTTCCGTTCCCATTCCATCACCTCCCTTCCAGTTCCTTCCCTGCTCCTCTGTTCCTTTCTCTTCTCGATTATTTTCTTTTCCTCTTCCCTTCACCCCTCATCTCTTCACTTCTCTTCATTTCTCTTCTCTTCTCTTCACTTCTCTTCTCTTCTCTTCTCTTCTCTTCACCTCTCTTCCCTTCTCTTCTCGATTATTCTCTTCTCCTCTCTTCTCTTCTCTTCAGTTCTCTTCTCTT
>NC_137065.1:36854163-36884163 GCF_032717465.1 Coenobita brevimanus
ACACACACACGAGGGCGTCACTCATAAGATTTCTGTCCCATGAATCTCCAAGTTGTTGTTAAATCCCTTGAGAAATCTTGAAGTTATCACCATCGACTTGCGACGGCTCTCCAGACTTCCCTAGGGCCTGAAGCTGCTGAAGTTGCTGGGGATTCTTTCACAGAGGCCCCTGCTGAACTCCCCCTGCTGAAATCCCTCCCCAGCTGAATTTCTTCCTGCTGAAATCCCCCCGCTGAAATCCCCCTGCTGAAATTCTCCCCTACTGATATCTTCTCCTACTGAAATCTCCCTGCTGAAATCCCCCCTGCTGAAATCCCCCGTGCTGAAATCCCTCCCCTGCTGAAATCCTCCCCTGCTGAAATCTCCTCTGCTGAAATCCCTCCTGCTGAAATCCCTCCCCTGCTGATATCCCCCTGCTGAAATCCCTTATGTTTAAATCATCCCCTGCTGACATCTTCCCCTGCTGAAATCCCCCCTGCTGAAATCCCCCTACCGAAATCCCCCTGCTGAAATCCCCCCTGCTGAAATCCCCTTATGTTTAAATCCTCCCCTGCTGATCTTCCCCTGCTGAAATCCCCCCTGCTGAAATCCCCCTACCGAAATCCCCCTGCTGAAATCCCCCCTGCTGAAATCCCCTGTGCTGAAATCCCCCTGCTGAAATCCCCTGTGCTGAAATCCCCCTGCTGAAATCCCCTGTGCTGAAATCCCCCTGCTGAAATCCCCTGTGCTGAAATCCCCCTGCTGAAATCCCCTGTGCTGAAATCCCCCTGCTGAAATCCCCTGTGCTGAAATCCCCTGTGCTGAAATCCCCCTGCTGAAATCCCCTCTGCTGAAATCCCCTCCGCTGAAATCCCCTCTGCTGAAAATCCCCCCTGCTGATATCCTCCCTGTTGATATCCTCCCTGATGAAATCCACCTTGCTTTTTTTTTTTTTTTTTTTTTTTTTTTTTATGTGACCGACTCTGGGCATAGGCTTCACAGCCTGCTTTCAAGGCCCAGTAGTCCTCCTACGTACCGCACACCTCTACATGTCACCACTTCGGCGCTAACACCCACCGTCCATACTGAATACATGCTAGGGCTGTCTCATACAGGACTGGTGTATTGGTATTAGCGGGGGTATTTTTACGACATGTCGGCGGGTCTTCTGGTAGATCAGTAAAGTCTGATTTTATGAAATTCAAATCCTTAAACTGTTCCCTGCCACAGCGGGATTTGAACCCGGGTCCGTTAGGACAGCAGGCCACCTCTCTACCGATTGAGCCACCGCCTCCCCCTGCTGAAATCCCCCTACAGAAATCACCCCTGCTAAAATCCTCCCCTGCTGAAATCTTCCCCTGCTGATATCCCCCTGCTGAAATCCCCCTCTGAAATCTCCCTACTGAAATCCCCCTGCTGAAATCCCCCCTGCTGAAGTCCCTCCCCTGCTGAAATCCCCCCTGCTGAAATCACCATAATCTTTCACACTCTTTCATTCTGCATCCCCTAACCCGAAGACAGAATTTCAGTCATTTATTCTGAAGTACAAAGTTGCCTTCTGAAGTCACCCAATCCTCTCGTTTTGACCTCTGAAATTATCTTCTGAAGCTACATAGGTTATAGGCTGAACCCTTCCCCCCCCCCCTGAACTTACCAAAGTCTTTCATAATCTTCCATCCTGAACCTTCCTACCTCCTGAAGTTACCTAAATCTTTCATATTAAATTCTGAACCCCTCTCTTTCCTGAAGTCACAAACATCTTTCATTATCATGCGTTTGAACCCCAGCTCTATTCTGAAGTCAGCCAGTTTTCACAGTCATATATTCTGAAATCCCAGTTTGCCTTCTGAAGTCACCCAAGCCTTAGATTTTTAACTATGAATTTTTATCACTCGTAATCTTATTTTCTGAATTCTGAATAGTACTCCTCCTGAAGCTACGACCTGGAGGATCTTAAGTTAAATGGGTCCTGAAGCCATCGTGAAGCCAAAAGAATTCTCAAAATGAAAAGGGTTCCTGAAGTCAACATAGCTCCTGAAGTAAAAAAGAGTTCTAAAGTCAGAAGGGTTCCTGAAGTCAAATGGGGTCCTGAAGTCAAATGGGGTCCTGAAGTCAAATGGGGTCCTAAAGTCCAAAAGGGTCCTGAAGTCCAAAAGGGCCCTGAAGTCAAATGGAGTCCTGAAGTCCAAAAGGGCCCTGAAGTCAAATGGAGTCTTGAAGTCCAAAAGGGCCCTGAAGTCAAATGGGGTCCTGAAATCCAAAAGGGTCCTGAAGTCAAAAAGGGCCTTGAAGTAAAAAAAAGGTCCTGAAGTCAAAAAAGGGCCTTGAAGTTAAAAAAAGGTCCTGAAGTCAAAAAAGGGCCTTGAAGTAAAAAGAGGTCCTGAAGTCAAAAGGGTTCCTGAAGTCAAAGGGATCCTGAAGTCGAGAGAGGTGTTATAGTTAATTGGTGCCCTAAAGTTAAAAGGATTCTCTCATGAACGTATTACTATTTTTTTTTTTTTTTTACAACTGAAGTGTCTTTGTAAAGCCTTGAAGAGAAAAGCCTCCCCCACACACATTCTCTTACACACACACACACACCTGGTATCAGTAACAAGCTTCCAGTCTGCCAACTTTTCAACTTTCCGGGGAGCTGAAAAGTTGACGTTACGAGCCTGTAAGAATGGTCAACTCTTTCCTGCCGTGGCCTGTGTGGGGAACTTAGCTACCCTTGACCTTTCACCTTTTCTCTGTGTTGGCTGACCTCTTAAAAATTTATGGGCTCGTCCCTGTGCCCTTGACAGTTATTGGTGTGGGTTGCCAAGACTAATTGTAACAGGAAAATTTGTTACACGTTGTGAAGATAAATTATAATATTTAATTGAACTGGATGTAACTAGGACAAGTTATTTTAAAATCACAATAACTGGAATGATTGTGTTGACTATAATTATTACAGCTATTACAGCAGACTTAAGTAAAATTTGTATTATTAAAGAAAGAAACCAGGAATAATACGAAATTAGTCAGAAAAACATTTAAAAATGTTAAGAAGCACAGTGTTTTAATAAAATCAAATTATACTACCAAACTGAACGGCAAAAAATACAGGTTACTTAAAATAAAAAATTTCAAGTGAAACAACTTGAAAATAGAATAAATTATAATACAAAATTCACCAGTGTGTATGGCCAGCAAATTATTGCCAAATATAAGAAGGGCAGCGTAAAAATAGAACATATTACTATAAGAACTTGAACAGGATAACAAAGCATGAACCTTTATAAGGGGCACAATTTGTAAAGAGAAAAAAATTGTAATACAAAACTGAAAAGTGAACAGTATAACGACAAATTACGAAACTAAACAGAAAGCAGATTTGACCACTTGAACACATAAAATAACAGTGTGTAGCGGACGAAATATATAGGCCTAACGAAATTGAACAGTGTGTGCGTGACAACAAATGACAGTGTCAAGAAGTATCATTTATAAATAGAATATAGACTGGTTAATTTCTGGATAAGAAACAACAGAACAAGTTTGTGGCTAGAAAAAGTACACAAGAAATTGGAAAAAATCTAGAAAAAGCAATCTGGTGACTACGAATTGCAAAAACAGTAAAAAAAAAATAAAAAAAAAATCTATAACTAATTATTGTAAACTATAAAAAGACCAAACTGTAACTAGAATAGACTATCAACAAAAACTCTAAGCAAACCGTAACGATAACTAGATTTTGTTAACCTGCGACTCAGGAGTGGAGGAAAAAAATCGAAGTTAGACACTCTAAGAAAATCGATTCATAACAATAAGAGACTCGAAAGAACATCATCCACAACGAACACAACAAAACAAATAAAGCAAAAATATAATAATAATACAGTAGACGAGGGAAAACAAGGGGAATGTAAACGTAAGGACGCATAGCAAGAGTTATAAGTGGGTAAACAGACGAAAGAAATAAAGAAGAAAAAAAAAAAGGGACAAGCAAAGGCAACGAAGTAAAAAAAAAATTGTAATGAAAAGTAGAGTGACAGAAGCTAAATGAGAATTCGAGGAAAAAAAAAAATAGAGAGAATTTAACACAAACTGAAAGAAATCGAGAAAAAAAGAGAAAAATAATTTAGTGGCTCGGAAAATAAAGACAGTGATAGAAAAGTAATTAGGGTATAATCAGAAGCGAAAAACGTAAACAAAAAATCAGAAAGAAATAAAGGAAAAGGGAATAGAAAGGTGTGATAGAAAATAATATTATCCAAAAGAAATCAAGAAAACGAGGAAAAGATAGAAAGGAACTGTAAGGGAAAATAAGATAATCCGAAAAATTCAAGAAAGAAGTAAGAGGAAGAGATAATAAAAACAGAGGATAATTATTGAGAGTGAGCTGAGGAGAGAGGGGAAAAAACGAGTCCCCAGTGAAAAATACGACCAAAAATACTCTGCCATGGCGCCGTCTCCAGAGACGAATATTTCTCCCAGGGTCGCGGAGTATTTTGAGGCTACGATGTGGATTAAGGACGGTAGATCAACACAACGCACACACCATAGTTTAGGAAAGAGGGAGACAGACAGAACAGATGCAGAAAGGCGAGAAGAAAACATTGAAGATAAACTGGCAACGACAAGAATTACCAATGAAAATGATGAGAGGAAGAAGAGGGGAGCGGAAGATTTAGAAACAAGTAGAGAGAGTATGAGTATTGAGAAAAGAGATAGAAAAGAAACTGATAAATCAAGTACGAAAAAGAGAATGACTGATAAACCACATGCAAAGAAGAGAGACAGAAAGAAGGCCACGGACAGACCGCATGCAAAGAAGAGGAACAGAAAGATCGAGGCGGATAAACGGGAAAAGAAAAGGAGAAACAAAAATAAAATGAGGGAAGGTAGATCACACACAGAGAGGAGACAGACAGACGCACTCGATGCACAAGAAGCAGGGAAACTAGAGATACAGAAAAGAGAGCCAGCAAAACAAGAAACACAAATTTCTGACACAAGAAAACCAAAAACACAGCACACGGACACAGGCATACTAGTGATACAGAAGAGAGATCCAGGAAGACGAGACATAAAGAAGGGAAACGCAGGGATACAAGAGACAGAGAAGAAAGATACCGGCAAGCGAGAGATGGAGAAGAGAGATACGAGAAAGCGAGAGAGGCAGAAGAGAGATCCAGTCAAACGAGAGGTACGGGAGGGAGATACAGGCAAACGAGAGATGGAGAAGGAATCTACAGACAAACTAATTATAAGGAAACGAGAAGTACCCAACTTAGACACCTACTTAGAGGCGACCAAGAACGGACACACCGACAAACTGGATTCTCTTCTCAAAAACATGGATGATGCAGAACTAGACGAATTGGATGCGTATTTAAAGTCCTTGGAAGAGGAAAATGAAACTAAAAACACGTTCGTGAAATCCGCGCAAGAGGAGGGCGCTGAAAACACAGACGCGTTTTCGAAATTCAAGCAAGAGAAGGGCACGCAAAATTCCGAAGAGTACTCGAAATCCGCGCAAATGGAAACCCAAAACGGAGAACTCAGACAAAAGATCAAGGACGAGATGGACACACGACAAAAAGATGTCAATAAGGACATGGTTGATGGTGATAATGTTGATGCAGGCGTGAGCGTACTTGATGTGGGGGCCCCTAAGGACACGGACTACCTAATGGAGGGCGTATTGGACTCACATCTAGGCCCTCCTCCACCACAGCCCCCAGCAGCCCTTCGTCAGCTAGGTGAGTGTTGCTTTGATTGGCTTTCATTTTTCTTTAAACCCATCGATACAGTGACATTCTTCTACATTTTGTTCTTTCATTTACCAAGCATTTTATTCAGGTTAAGAATGTGCCAGAGTAGTGAAGAAAATCTTGAAGTACACATCTATCTCGTCCATAAAAAAAATTATCACAAACTAAACACAGTCTTCAATAACATCAAGATTAAACTGAAATAAGATGTCACAGCACAGATGGGTTTAAATGACTTTATAATTTTTGTTCCTTAAATTTTGGCCTTCATTACGAACACATCTATACTTTAGTCCCTCGTAGTAAAGGGGTTGATGTAGGAAAGGGTCTAATTCACCCCAACTGGTTTTCACCCTAACTTACTTCCACTCTCACACTCTCACTCTCTCCAACTCACTCCCAATCTCTCACTCCCACTTTAACTCAATCCCACTCTTTCACTCTCTCTTTATCACTCCCACTCTAACTCACTCCAACTCTCTCAAACTCCTTCTCTAGCTGGCTCTCACTCTCTAAATCACTCCTACTCTCCCTATATCACTCCCACTTCCTCTTGATCGAAAGGTCTATCCGAATAAAAGCGTCTGCAGATACCAGGAGTAAAATAAATTATATAGTTCTCGCCGTGAAGGAGTAACTTGTCCCCACCATCCACTCATTCGATTGAGAGCTGCATTAAGATGGTTGTACACTGAGGGGTCGCATTTTAAGTAGCTATGGAGAACTCGTAGCTCCTCATCCTTAGCAAATTATTCTGGACATAACGCTTTTAAATTCTCTTGTGCTATGGATGTTGCTCTGATATCAATAGAATTTGCATCAATAACACATATAGAAAACTGAGCAGAATAAATAGCTAAAGAAGAGTCCTACGAACCCTCCTATCTCACATGTAACCCAGGAAGCCATTTATAACGTTGAGTGGTAACCATATCGCCGTCAGATGAATGCCTGGTTGTCTAATGGGTTAAGGCGCTCTAGTAGGATGTGCCTCATAAAGATTAAAGTCTTTGGGATAATTTCGGTTTACTGATCAACAACACTGCTAAGGGGAAGGGAAATGGTTGATTATTTATTTGTTGTTCATTTTTACTCATAAGTCACTCAGTTTGTTATTTAAATGTTCTCTCTCTCTCTCTCTCTCTCTCTCTCTCTCTCTCTCTCTCTCTCTCTCTCTCTCTCTCTCTCTCTCTCTCTCTCTCTCTCTCTCTCTCTCTCTCTCTCTCTCTCTCTCTCTCTCTCTCTCTCTCTCTCTCGTTTTGACCCTAACTCATTCTCAATCTCTAACTCACTCCCACTCTCCCTAACTCACTCCCACTCTCCCTAACTCACTCCCACATTCCCTAACTCAATCCCACTCCCACTCCCTCTAACTCTCCCCCACTCTCTCTAACTCACTCCCACTCTCTCTAACTCTCCCCCACTCTCTCTAACTCACTCCCACTCTCTCTAACTCACCCCTACTCTCTCTAACTCACCCCCACCCTCTCTAACTCACTCCCACTCTCTCTAACTCACTCCCACTCTCTCTAACTCACTCCCACTCACTCTAACTCACTCCCACTCACTCTAACTCTCCCCCACTCTCTCTAACTCACTCCCACTCACTCTAACTCACTCCCACTCTCTCTAACTCACTCCCACTCTCTCTAATTCATTCCCACTCACTCTAACTCATTCCCACTCACTCTAACTCACCCCCACCCTCTCTAACTCACTCCCACTCTCTCTAACTCACTCCCACTCACTCTAACTCACTCCCACTCACTCTAACTCACTCCCACTCTCTCTAACTCACTCCCACTCACTCTAACTCACTCCCACTCTCTCTAACTCACTCCCACTCTCTCTAACTCACTCCCACTCACTCTAACTCACTCCCACTCTCTCTAACTCACTCCCACTCTCTCTAACTCACTCCCACTCACTCTAACTCACTCCCACTCTCTCTAACTCACTCCCACTCACTCTAACTCACTCCCACTCTCTCTAATTCACTCCTACTCGCTTTAATTCACTCTAATTTCTTTTGATGGCGACGCTCTTACCACTTGTACCCGAAGCCTTCCTATTTTTAAAGCTAGTGTAGTTTTACCGCAGGAGAGAGAGAGAGAGAGAGAGAGAGAGAGAGAAGGAAGAAGGGAATGGAGAGGAAAATAAAGGGAAAAGGGTGGAGTGTGGAGGAAAGGAGGAAGAGAGAAGGCAGAGGAGGAGAAAGCCTGACGTATTTACATTACTCCTCTATCCAGACGATTTTACCCAGCTTAGGGGAGACTGTCAGACTGGGGGGTTTGAAATAGCTTTTATTAACCCCTTTACTAATAGAGGTCGGCCTTACGCTGACTAAAATCGTCTAGTAGCAGCAAGGAGTAGGTGATCAATGAGGCATCGGTTTGCTGGGTTGAAGGTGACTAAAATATCTATCTATTCATCTATCTGTTTATTTATCTATCTGTCTATCTATTGCCAGACGCCTTAATCCCGTAAAGGGTAGCCATATATAAAATGCTTCCTCGTCGTCCTCTCCTCTTCCTTTTTACTACTCTGCGTTCGGCGCACATCCATTTCCCCCATGTATCTCTCCACTCCATCACTCAGTTTCATCCTTGGTCTGCCCCTCCACCTCACCCACATGCACTCTTCTGGTCAGTCTCTCATTCCCTATCCTCTTCACATGGCCAAGTATTTCTCATAGCACTTTCAGTCACATCACATCAACACGACAACACTTCTTTATATTCTCAGCCGTCTGTCTGTCTCTCCATGTAACTCCAAATGCTCCTCTCAAATAAACCCACTTTCACTGCTCTTCCTCGTGACTTGTGTCCTTCCAACAGGATCTAAACTTCACTTCCGTATATCAGAGTGGGGATCACAATACTGTTATGCATTGACTTTTCTACTTCCATGATCGTTTATCTCTTCCTTATCATTGCTTTTAATATATCAGCATCTTCTCTACCTTACTGCAAGGTTCAAGCACTTCAGCATTTAAGTTTCTATCCTGACTCATTACACTGCCTTTGTTCTTGAATGCTCTCACAGTCCCCATTTCTTCACAATCCAGAGAATAAAAGGAAATAAAGTAAACGGAATGAAGAAAGTAAAATGAAAGAGAATACGTCCAATACAGTAAAATAAAGACATCATCATTTAGACTATAAGATCCTTTGACTCCGGCGATGTAATTTTTAAAGGTTATTTTTATCACCACCAAACGATTTCATTCAGCTAAGTAAAGGTCTGGTAGTGGTCAAGGTGTTAATGAAGGCTCACTGCACCCCTTTCTGTTCCAAATGTATTTCTAAAATTAAATTAAATCGTTTGGTAGCAACAAATATTTAAAAAAAAAAAAAAAAAAAGTATTGAGAGTACAACACCCACTTCCATCAATTTCTCTATGGACCGAACATTTGACTTTGCCCTGTGACCTTGACCTTCGACCGACTGCTCTCAAACTCGCATTACTTCAACCTTGCCTGACCCTGAACACTTCCGCCAAGTTTGCTCCGTATCCCATCAACGCTGTTTGACATTCCCCTGTGACACCGACTTCTGACCTTTCTCTATAATCTTGGCATTTGATTGATTGTTCTCAAGTTCGAATCCCTTTGTCCTTGCCTTATCCTTAACATTTCCACAAACCTTAGTCTACGAAAGATAAAAACTGCATGAGTCGCCCTTGCCGTGTGACCTTGATCTTTGACGTATTGTTCCCGAAAGTAAATGGTCAACCCTCTACCTGATCCCAATATTTCCACCAAACTGCGTTGAAATCAGACCATTTTTCACACGCACACACACACACACACACACACACACACACACACACACACACCTCACCCCCCCAACACACACACACACACACCACACCCCCCCAACACACACACACACACACCTCACCCCCCCAACACACACACACACACACACACACACACACACACACACACAACTCACCCCCCCAACACACACACACACACACACACACACACACACACACACACACACCTCACCCCCCCAACACACACACACACACACACACACACCTCAACCCCCCAACACACACACACACACACCTCAACCCCCCAACACACACACACCTCTACACTCCTCACCCCCCATAAACAAACAAACAAGCACGCCGATCAAAACAAAATACCTGCTTTCGCTCCTTGAAAGTGGATATAAAAATGCAGCCTAGTTTTACAAAAGGTTTAATATTTACACGTGAAGGGCGTCGAAACCCATAAAACGCATCCAATCTCAGGGAAAAAAGCCAGAGAAGAATATAAAAGGAAGCCGTGTGTGTGTGTGTGTGTGTGTGTGTGTGTGTGTGCGACAGATATATAGTTAGACAGAAAACAGACAGGCAGGCAGACAAAGAGACGAAAGGTAGAAAGACAGGTGGGCAGGCAAACAGATGGAAATAACTATGGATGTATAACCAGGCACGGACAGAGGAACATAAGAGACGTAAACACACACACACACACACACACACACACACACACACACACACACACACACACACACACACACACACACACACACACACACACACACACACACACACACACACACACACACACACACACACACACACACACACACACACACACACACACACACACACACACACACACACACACACACACACACACACACACACACACACACACACACACACACACACACACACACACACACACACACACACACACACACACACACACACACACACACACACACACACACACACACACACACACACACACACACACACACACACACACACACACACACACACACACACACACACACACACACACACACACACACACACACACACACACACACACACACACACACACACACACACACACACACACACACACACACACACACACACACACACACACACACACACACACACACACACACACACACACACACACACACACACACACACACACACACACACACACACACACACACACACACACACACACACACACACACACACACACACACACACACACACACACACACACACACACACACACACACACACACACACACACACACACACACACACACACACACACACACACACACACACACACACACACACACACACACACACACACACACACACACACACAGAATGAGTTAGGTACCGCTGGGGCTGGATAGAGAGTAATGATGTCAAGAGTTAATGGTTTCCTGACAAATAGGTCTTGATGAGGGAAATTATTTGAATGAGAAGAAGAGGACGAGGAGGAGGAGGATTCTCTCTCTCTCTCTCTCTCTCTCTCTCTCTCTCTCTCTCTCTCTCTCTCTCTCTCTCTCTCTCTAGCTATTTATCTGGCTATCTACGTATTTATCTGTTTATGCTTAAGTCTGTGTGTCTGAGTGTCTACCAGTCTATCTATCTGTCTGTCTGTCTTTCTGTCTATCTGTCAGTCAGTTTATTTATTTATTTATCGATCTACCCATCTATCTATCTCTGCCTGTCTATTTATACATGTCTAGCTGTGACTCCCTATCTCTGTATCTCTATATATCTGCCTTTCTATCACACACACACACACACACACACACACACACACACACACACACACACACACCATCACAAAGCCTCTCCCAATCAAATCCATGTTTACTTAAGTTCTCCACACCTTCCCTAATTGGTCTATCTTGAATGCTCTGGCTTTGAGGTGTGTACTTGTGTGGCGAGGAGAGATAGATGGATGGATAGATAGATGGACGGATAGATAGAAGGGCTGAAGAAGAGTGACCGATAGATAGAAAGTTAGTCAGAATTACCATACGGGGGAGGGTAGTCAAATGGTGGGTGACAGAGCGACTTGGAGGCGTTTTGTCTGCGGCCACCCTTTGCGGGATTAGGGAGTCGGGCTATAGATCGATAGATAGATAGATTCACAGTTCAATACACAGAATGATAGACTAATTGCTGTATGGATAGACAGACAGACCGAAATATACTGAGGATGAGTGAGATAGATAAAGACAAAATATGAACAGACAGAGAGATAGACACATGGACAATTTAATGTAACGTAACCTAATTATATCAACCTAACCCAACGTTATATATAAAACAAAACTGAAGTCAGCATGGTTATATCAAATTACCTCACCTCACCTTGATTAACCGAATATATTTTAACCTGTCCTGGCCTTAACTCATTTATCATACCCAAAACAAATGCAGACACACCCACACTAAACTAATCAAACCAGACCAAGCCTAGCCTAACCCAGCTTATCTAAACTAGCCACCCTAACCATGCCTAACCAATCCAGACATAACATAACTAGACGAAATAAAACCAAGCTCAACCTCAGATTCCAAAACTGTCCTCTTCTAACTTAACTTAAACTAACTTAACCTAATCTAGGCGAACCTAAACTAATCTAAACAAAGAAAGCCAACAGTAACATAGCCTAAGCCAATCTAACATAGCCTGGCCAGACACAATCAACCCAAGCTCACCCTCAAAATACAAAAGTCACTACATAACATAATCTATCAATTAAACGTAACCAAACCGAAGCTGACCTAACCTAACCTAACCAAGCCAAATCAACACCTAACCCAACCTAACCCAACCTAACCCAGACTAACCTGATCTAATTTTGCCTAACCTAACCCAACCTAAACTAATCGAACCCAACCTAACCTTGCCTAGCCTAGTCTAACCCAGCCTAACCTATCCTAACCATTCCTAACCTCGCACAGAATGGTTCATAATTTTGTAAGAGTGACTCATCCTAATAGTAATAAGCTAACCTCACGCCCTTGATTCTGCCTTAGGGTGAAAGGGGCTGGACGTGAGATAGGCCTAAGCAGAGAGAGAGAGAGAGAGAGAGAGAGAGAGAAGGAGGGAGGGAGGGAGGGAAGAAAGATAGGAAGGTGTGAGGAGGGAGGAAGAGAGAAATGAGGGTAAGGGTAGTGAAGGTAAATGATATATTGCTTCTGTGGGTAAATAAAAAGGGAGGGGAAGGAGGGAGGAGGTAGGGAAGGCTTGGGTAGGTAGACGAAAAGAGGAAAGAGCTAGAGGAAGAAAGGGAGGAAGACAGGAGGTAGAGGAGGAAAGAGAGAGAGGAGAAGGTAGAGGGGAAGGAATGAGAGAGAAGGTAAAGGAAGAGGGTGAAAGAAGAGGGGAAAGAGGAAGCGAGAGAGAGAGAGAGAGAGAGAGAGAGAGAGAGTATAATATAAATGCTAGTAAGGAAAGCCAGGAACCGTATTAGAGTGTGGGATGGAGGGACAACAAAGGAGGTGAAAAGAGAGAGAGTGTGAGAGTGAGAAAGTGTGAAAGTGATACAGTCAAAAGGTCAACAAGTTTTTAAGATCTTGGGCGAGGAAGATCGTAAGAGGTTAAGTGAAAGAAAGTATTGGTGTGAGAGAGGAAGAAAGTGTGAGAAAATGTGATTAGGAGAGAGGGAGAGAGAGAGAGAGAGAATTCCCTGAAGTAGAACATTTACATGCTGAAAGTGAAGAATATGTGTGTGTGTGTGTGTGTGTGTGTGTGTGTGTGTGTGTGTGTGTGTGTGTGTGTGTGTGTGTGTGTGTGTGTGTGTGAGAGAGAGAGAGAGAGAGAGAGAGAGAGACAGACAGACAGACAGACAGACAGACAGAGTGAAATCAGAGCGGGGTGAGTGAGTGAGAAAATAGCTATGGTGTCAGCGAGAGAAAATGTGAGAGACAGGAATGAGGGTTGGAATGAGAATGTGTGTGTGTGTGTGTGTGTGTGTGTGTGTGTGTGTGTGTGTGTGTGTGTGTGTGTGTGTGTGTGTGTGTGTGTGTGTGTGTGTGTGTGTGTGTGTGTGTGTGTGTGTGTGTGTGTGTGTGTGTGTGTGTGTGTGTGTGTGTGTGTGTGTGTGTGTGTGTGTGTGTGTGTGTGTGTGTGTGTGTGTGTGTGTGTGTGTGTGTGTGTGTGTGTGTGTGTGTGTGTGTGTGTGTGTGTGTGTGTGTGTGTGTGTGTGTGTGTGTGTGTGTGTGTGTGTGTGTGTGTGTGTGTGTGTGTGTGTGTGTGTGTGTGTGTGTGTGTGTGTGTGTGTGTGTGTGTGTGTGTGTGTGTGTGTGTGTGTGTGTGTGAAATTGAGTGAGAAAGTGATGGACTGACTGTGTATCTACGTATAATTGAGAGAGAGAGAGAGAGAGAGAGAGAGAGAGAGAGAGAGAGAGAGAGAGGGAGAGAGAGCTATAGGCCTCCAGTGTTGTGAATGGGGTCAGTGGCCGACACTACCTAGTAAGATACCCCTCTCTCTCTCTCTCTCTCTCTCTCTCTCTCTCTCTCTCTCTCTCTCTCTCTCTCTCTCTCTCTCTCTCTCTCTCTCTCTCTCTCTCTCTCTCTCTCTCTCTCCCTGTATTGTGTTCTATTTTATTCCCCCTCCTCTCTTCCTCCCCTCCTTCTCCCCCCGTCACCACATCATTTACCTTTCCTCTCTCTCCCCTGTCTCCCTCATTTCTCCCCTTCTCCCACCTTCACCTCCCCCCTTCTCCCACCTTCACCTCCCCCCTCTCCTGTCTTCTTCCCCTCCACTCTTCTTCCCTTTCACACTACTTGACTCTTTCCTCCCTCCTCCCTCCTCTTCCTCTTTCTCTTTCCTCCTTCCTCTTTCCCAATTCTTTTCCTCTTTTTTCTATTCCCTTTTTTCCCTTTTATTTTCTTCCTTTCCCTCTCTCCCATTTATCTATCCCTTTCCTCATCTTCCATCTATTTTTCTCCCCCTTCCTTTTTACCTCTCCTTTTCCAACATTCCCTTTCCCCCCTTCCCTTTCCCCTTTCTCTCTTCTTCTCCTCCATTGCTATCCTTGTCTTTAACTCACAGAATAGTCACATTACTTATAATTTTGCCTTAGAACAGTCTCGAGAGGGCGAATAGGTAGACAGGGTGGGACAGAAGTTCGGAACCATAGAGGAAATTATAACGGAGAATCCCCTGTCCTACGCTCCTTCTCTTGTTTCCTGATTCTTACTTACCCTGTACTGCAGTTAACATCCCTTTGTACTCCTTTGTACTCCCCTCCACTCCTACTCATTCCATTCCCAGTCTTAGCTCTCCTTTGAACACCTTTGGACTCCCTTCCATGACTGATTCTTCTCTCACTCTTAGCTTTCGTTTCTACTCCTTTGCATTCCCCACCATTCCTCCTTTCACACCGTTAGCTTCTCTTTGTATTCATTTTGCATTCTTTTGTATTCCCTTCCACCCCTGCTTTCTCCTAGTCCATTCTTCAGTTTCCCTTGTATTCCTTTGCATTCCCTTGTATTCCCTTCCACTTATACCTTTCCTTTCCTTGCTCCTCGACAACCGTTTCTACTCCTCCTTTCTCCTTTCCTTCCTCTCATCAATTTTACCCCTTTCTCCTCTCCTTTACTTCTTTCTACTTTCGCCTTCCTCCTCACCTTCTTATCCCCTTCTTCCTTTACTCTCTCTCTCTCTCTCTCTCTCTCTCTCTCTCTCTCTCTCTCTCTCTCTCTCTCTCTCTCTCTCTCTCTCTCTCTCTCTCTCTCTCTCTCTCTCTCTCACTCCCTTCTCATAAAATTACATATCACAGGCATAGTCTTCTAACCAGCAGCCTCGAAAGGATGCTCTTTGTATTTCTCTGTATGTTACTCCTTTGTACTTTACACTCCACTCTCCCTCACTTTTCTCCCTTCTCCACCTCTCCCTCCCTCCCTTCCTCCGTCTCTTCATTTACCTCTTTCCTCTTTTCCCCTACCTACCTCATCCCAGTCTCTCTACCTCCTCCCTCCCCTATACTTGCCCAGTGGAGCAATTCATCATTTACCTTCGCGAGTTTTCACCCTGCTTTCTCTCCCCTCTCCCTCCCCTCTCCAATCCTCCTCTCCTTTCTTCACCCTCTCTCTCTCTCTCTCTCTCTCTCTCTCTCTCTCTCTCTCTCTCTCTCCCCCCCCCTCGTCGCTTCCATCCTCATATCTTAAATGCCCTTGTTATGTGGAAAAATACGAGAGAGAGAGAGAGAGAGAGAGAGAGAGGAACTACGAGACACCACGGTAGAGCTAGCACACATTCAATCAACCAACTCTCTTTCCCTCGCTTTTTCACACCCAGCTCTCTCATATTTACCGTACAACTCCCTACAACTTTTCAGTCCTATATTTACTCTCACTTTCCGCTCTCATTTTGCACTCAACTCGACACGCACGCAAATCGAGTCGCACGCAAATCCGACACAAACGCAACTTTTCATTCAGGGCCGAAAAAATAAATACCGAATGGTCAAGTTTTGTTTGTTCGAGAGAGAGAGAGAGAGAGAGAGAGAGTTAGACATGCATAAACAAGGCACTGATTTTATCACACACACACACACACACACACACACACACACACACACACACACACACACACACACACACAGAAAACCTGCATCGACCTCCAATTCTCTCTCTCTCTCTCTCTCTCTCTCTCTCTCTCTCTCTCTCTCTCTCTCTCTCTCTCTCTCTCTCTCTCTCTCTCTCAAACAATATGTCATCCCCCCGTCTCTGCAAAACACCATTGTCTCTGCGCCAATAACGTTATCCATTGCACCACCGCTGCAGACAATGACTTTGCAACTAATAGGACATCAGTGGAGTCCGCAATACTCTTTCCTCTTTAAATTGGTTAAAAAATATTGCCATCTCTACGTCGTGAAAGTTCATTTGCAACAGCAGATTAACACGCATATAATGCTAAACTCTTTCCACTTTAAATTGGCTTTAACCTATCGTACGGACGCAAATGATTAACGTTAAAATATGATGCTAGTCACAAAGAAGTGATATGAAAAGTGCGCAAAGAGGTAGTCTTTCCCAACACTGGCACTGGACTTGGTGAAATGAGCTGCGAGAGGGAAAAAAATCTACTGCCAGTCAGAAGGTACGATTTGTTACAAATATTTGAGGATGATGATCTGTAAGTCAGCCTCTCTTATCGTGGGTAATTTTTGTTATTGTTGTTGGAGTTGTTGTGGCTGATTTCATTATCACTACCGTATTAACAAGTTTCGTCACATGAATGGGAAAGCTTCTTGTCTTCGTCAGTATTATTATTACTTTCTTTGAACTTTTTTTTTCTTCGTTTTTGATGACATTACGCGTGAAGGTACTCTAGGGTAACCCAAGTCCTTATGCCAAATATAAATGATCCTGACCTATTATTAAAGGTGAAATACTCATTTTTATTATAAAAATTACATATCTGAAATTGAAATATCCCAAAAAATAATTGAGATACAGGTGTCTGGTTGAATTTTCTACGACAACAATGTTTGCTGAATAATTCTGGCTAAATATTTTGACATTTACGGTACTGGAAAGTATCGATTTCAAATCTGCTCATTTTTTCTTTGCAACACTTTTTAGAGAAAGCCATGAAAACCTTAAAAGCTGTAACTTTCCAGATATATAGCTATGGTCTCTCTCATGATATGAAAGGAATATGGATACAAATTAAGCATACAGTTAGTTATTGAGACACGTACAATTTACACGTGTGTTCTTCGATAACTTTCTCCTCAGGTCCCTTGTTGATGTTACACAAGAAATTACCTTAGGGTCTTCAGATCTTGTTTATATTAAACATATCTTTTATACCCCATGGCAAAAGTTCTTTATTGTGGCTACACAATTTGTATAGGTCACTAGTTACCACTATTAGCAGTAGGACTGCTGTGCTAGTTATCATTAGTAGTACCGTAGTAGTAATAGTAGTTGGACTCACTGGTACTACTACAACTTCTACTGCTGTCATCACTAATATTGTTATTATTATTACCACCATCATCATCATTGCAGAATCAGATTAGCTCAGACGCACCCAATGATATGCGAATTTAAACAAACATATTCTTGGCTCGGATCGAACCCCTAATCTGAGTAATTACGCTCAGAAGGCCCGTTCCTTAGACTCTGATGTGAGGCGGCGATCAGCTTATGTTATGGGCCCCTTGTGTTGTGGTGAAGGCGTGTGAAGGTGATGGAGAGGACCTTAGCATGCGACACGCTCCTTATTCTCCCTACCTCCCACACACACACATTCTCTCTCTCTCTCTCTCTCTCTCTCTTACACACACACACACACACACACACACACACACACACACACACACACACACACACACACACATATTGGGAAAGTAAGATGGTAAATAACCATATGTGACACGTAGCCAATACTGTCATGTGTAGTTAGCCGTTACCCTCACCCCACCTCACCCCAGCCCACCCCACCCCATCCACCTCAACCTTTCCCACCCCATCCTACCTGACCACACCATACACCACCTCATCTCACCACACCTTACATCACTTCAGCACACCCTACATCACCTCAGCACACCCTACACAACATCACTTCACCTTACATCACCACCACACTCACCCCACATCACCACACCCTACACCACCTCTCCCACCCCACTTGACCACACCCCACACCACCTCACCACACCCTACACCTCCTCATCTCATCACACCTTACATCACCTCACCTCACTTTGCATCTCCTCATCACACCCTACAGTACCTCACCTTACATCACCTCACCACACCCTGCACCACCTCACCCCGCACTACCCCACCTCATCACATCTCACATCATTTCACCCCATCCCACTTCACTCCACCTGATCCCTCTTTCCCCTCTCTTGACACGACCTCATCATGGCATCTCATTTGACCTCACTTCGCTCAATTTCACTCCAACATTTCTCACATTACATTCTCTCTGTGACCTGACCTGACCCGACCTGACCTGACACCTGTGGGTAGTTTTTCCCAAATGGTTTACACGATTCCCATTTACATTATCATCATCATCATCATCATCATCATCATCATCTTGACTTCTTTTCCTACCTTAGGATGCTGTGAGGAATCCCCTAATGAAGAAAAGAGTAAGCAAGAGAGAGGAATAACTAGCATCAAATCAAAGGAGTATAGAGGAAAGCTAACACAACATACCTTTTTGGTTCTTTCGAGACTGTATGTAATGGGATGGGTTATGACAAACGTATCTATTCTCTGGGTCAAAGACAAGGATAGGAAAGCAGGAAGACTCTCTCCACCTAACAAATCATTCGGCCAAACCCTGCCGGAAAAAGTGTGAAGGATTTCCATGCAGAATAGAAGAGCTGTCAGGGAAATTTCATATGAACGGGTGTGGGATGAAAGGAACTCAGTCTACGCTAATTCAATCGGCGAAGGAAACACATGTAGTCAACATAAGAAACAAGTCGATCTTGTTTTGTAGTTACACCTTCCACGTTTTGTGCTGTAAGGCATCGCAATTCAGATATGTATCATTTAGATGCGAACATGCTTATGGGGGATCAGAACACAAACTTTTTCCAAGCGATTTTTAAATGTCGGTTTTATGTCACAGTTAGGAGGCCACTTGTTCTTTGTTCTTACAATTCTGTTGAAGTAGTGCTTAGCTTCACGTGAGAGGAAATGCCTGCTAACAGTTTTATGTCCATTATTTCTGGCATGATTTAGCCGACCCACTGTACTGTAAAGTACTTTCAGCAGCCATATTATCAGATCCTTTGAAGATTTGGTGTACTTGAAGTGAATCCCCTCGTAATTCGCGCTAAGATAGGGCGAAGAAATTCAGCTCTTCCAAACGTTCGTCATGTGGTTCAGAGTCTTGGTATAATTTTTATTGCCCTCCACAGCACTCACTTTAGTTTCTTCGTTACTTTTTTGTAATAAGGTGACCAAAACTGGAAACTAGGAATATAAATGAATTATTCGTGATGAGGACAATAATTTCTGAGCTATGTTCGAATGCTGTACCTATGACTCCAGATAACTTACTGGCCTTTTTACATGCTCTGTACTTTGTTTTCTTGGCTTCAAATGATTTGTTATTGTTCCATCTAAGACTTTTTCATAGCTTACATTATCAAATTAAATGTTATTCACAGTATACCCGACTCCTACGTTTTATTGCCAATGTTTAACAATTTGCTTCATTAACAATTAAATCCATCTGCCATGTTTAGGCCCAGTTCAGCAGTTTCAGTCTTTCCCTGAATTGCCTGCCACTGTATGCTGTTTCTGCTCTGTTACTAGTTTTGTATCATTGACAGATTTAGAAATCTTACACAAGAGTCCTTCATCAGTGTCATTTATATATACAAAAACACAATAGGAGCCAACACTGAACAATGTGGCGCTCCACTAACAACGTCTGTCCAGTCTGACTCTCTTCCGCTTATCACGATTCTTCGCCCGTTAGCCAATTACCGATGCACCTGAGTACACTGCCATTGAACCCATGTGCCTCTTAGTTAGGCAAGAGTATGTTGTAAGGAACTTTGTCAAATGCCTATTGAAAGTCCTGATTGTTACTATCAACAGATTTACTTTCGTCGTACATGTTCAATTGTTTATTCATCTAAAAAAGAGAAAAGAGAAATTCGTAAGGGAAATCCAATTACTCGGAAAGCCATGTTGAGAATCTCTGCTGAGCTTAGTTGTTTCTAAGTGTTTGACAAACTTGTCTCTAATAATAGTCTCCATCATCTTGCAAACCACTGATGTCAAGTGAATTGAGCAGTAATTTTGTGGTTGAGCTTTATTGCCTTTCTTAAATTTTGGAGGTACATTTCTAGCTTCCAGCCATTTAGCACCAAACTTCTCTTTAGTGATTAGTTGCATGGTTATGTTAAAGTTTTAAATATATTTTTCTTTTTATACACGTGGAAATATTTTATCTTGCCCCAGTGTTTTATTCACCTTTAGTTTACTGATTGTAAGACGTACATCTCTCTCACTAACTACAATATCACATATTTTGTTACTTTATTCTAAAGATCTGGGAAAGAAGTGTCGAAATTTCTTGTCATTTCTACTTTATCGTTAATATGCTTTCTGTTATCCTCTGAAATGGGCCAGACACTCATTGAGTCACCATTCAATTCCCCGGAATACTGGTTTTACGGTAAAGCCCTAAACATCTGCACATATTTGTATGTAAGCATTATTTTATGACAATATGTACTGTCGCTGGTATGACAGCTTTGCTTGACGGAGCGATATGTAGGTGTACCTGCTAACATCGTGCTGCACTTACGCGGGTGTACACACCTGTGTGAGCATAGCACGTTGGATGCATTAGTTTTACTCGATGTGTGTGTGTGTGTGTGTGTGTGTGTGTGTGTGTGTGTGTGTGTGTGTGTGTGTGTGTGTGTGTGTGTGTGTGTGTGTGTGTGTGTGTGTGTGTGTGTGAACATTGTAACTCAGTTTTGATCTCTTTTTAACCAAAGCTGGTGGAAAGATCGAGGATCAGGCAATGAGGATTGACATTTTTTTTTTTTAGAACAAGGGTCACATGGAAAGGTCAACTTACATAGTTCTGATTAAGACCAAACGTGGCAGATGGGTTGAGGACGACTGGCAAGGACGTAGAGAATCGATTTTGAGAACAATGTCAGAGGGCAAGGTCACAGGGCAATAAGGAAATTCGATTCGCGCGTGTGTGTATGTATTTATGTATGCTTGTGTGTGTGTGTGTGTGTGTGTGTGTGTGTGTGTGTGTGTGTGTGTGTGTGTGTGAAATAACAGTTTTGATCCTATCTGAGCCACACATAATTGGAAGGGTTCAGACTAAGGCAGGTATGAGGTTAGTCAGGTTTGAGGACAATTAGTGAAAGGTCAAGGTAACACGGCAGGACATATATTTGGTCTTATCGCTCAGTTTTAATGATATTTGGAAGAACTTTGGAGGAAGAACTGAGAGTCAGACAAGGGTGGAAACATTGGACTTCGGGAACAAAAAGTCAAAGGCCACGGTCGAAGGGTTCGACTGGGACCAAACTTATTATGATTGGGTTAGGCAAGGATTAAGCAGTTCGTCTTTGAGAACAATCAGTTGAAATTCAAGGTAACATTCCATTCTCAAATGTTCGGCTCTTAGACCAATGGTAGAGTAAATCACGCTGCCAGAGTCATATTTTATATTTTTCCTGGTGAATGCTTGACAGGGACGCCTTCATGAAAGTGGAGCTGCCCACTTATGCAAACGTCCCTCAGTTCTTTGCCTATCTCACCTCCCTCCGCCAAAGGAAGATGGATTGCAGAGGGGTAACTGGCTTGCAGTGCAGCGGGTTAACGTTCAGCTGAACGTGGGGTTGTTGATTCTGCTACTACGCTTTATAAAGCCCTTCATATTGCCTGCCAAATGGTATCAGTCCATGGGTATATATTCTGCCTCCTGCCTCCTTGTGCACACCCGACCTCTTACTTCAAACCTGGAGTGTTTGGCCCTGGAGTTTCAAGAGGCACCTCACGTCGCCTGAAGGGTCGTATTCAACGTAGCACACGGTGGCTTCGTAGCACTTTGTCCTTAGCGATTTATTTTGCATATAGATCTCCGTATCCTTTTATAAGTAACCAATGTAGATTATGTCGATAGTAAAACGAAACCAATAATGTACAACTAAATGGTTAAGTGTAATGTACTATCTAAATAGCTATACTGTAGAGGTGGGGCTACGAAAACTCCTATCCCGTTTAAATTGCGTACATGAACCATTGAGCTGTAGGACGTATTTTGCAGTATATTCTTGCCATCTCATTGACGCCTTTATTTGCTGCAGGGTAGATTTTTTTTTTCAATTGGATAGATTACCGGTACATATAGTCTACCCTTTTAAAACCCCATCAGTACGAGGACTCTTTCCTCCTCTTCTTCCTCCTCCTCCTCCTCCTTCTTCTTTTTCTTCTTCTTATTCTTCTGCGTACATATCTTTACGTCAAATTGTAATAATATCGTACCGTAAAGCACCCTCATCTGCGTGGGGCTGGAACCCACCACGTTAGTGCAGGTCTAAAAGAAGTGTGGCCGTCACGTCAATATGACATTTTTCCTATCTGATCCACACCCCCGACCTACTGCTGTGTGGGTGGCAGTGAATTTAGGCTTTTACGGTCACGATGGTTGACAGGTTTTATACATATTTACGACCTGCAGTGGCGAGGTGGGTTCGAGCTCCACGAAATCAGGGTGCTTTATGGAACGGCGTCTCTTTTTCTTTACCTTCAGTCTTTTCCCGCGTTTACATGGGGTTGATGTGTCTAATCTTCATCACGTTGCTGTTCTGCGCCTCCTCCCTCATTAGTCCTTTCTCTTGCAAATCTTCCATCACGCAGTCCAGTCACCTTCCTTTCCTAATCTTGATAAAAACTCGTCAAGGAGCAGCAAGAACAACTAAAAATAACTTTGCCTTTAGTATAGGAGTTTAAGATGTGAGGAGAGTGAGAAGCTACGAGGAGGAATAGGTGACATTTTATGGGTATTTTATTTTTGTCTTTATTTTTATATCTAACAGGACTGTGTCATTTCATAACTTCGGTAAAATATTGTGATTGTATGAAATTTGATGTGTGTGTGTGTGTGTGTGTGTGTGTGTGTGCGTGTGTGTGTGTGTGTGTGTGTGTGTGAGAGAGAGAGAGAGAGAGAGAGAGAGAGAGAGAGACAGACAGACAGACAGACAGACAGACAGACAGACAGACGGACAGACAGAGAACAGAAGAGAAAATGAGCAAACTAATGAGAGGGAACGACTGAAATTATGAGAAAAAAGAATGGAGAGAGGAAAGGAAGTAAATTAATTAGGATGCGTTATTACCATCTCGACAAAAGAGGAACTGAGATAGACAGAAAAGGATAGATAGATAGATAGATAGATAGATAGACAGGTAGACTGAGATAGACAGGTAGATAGATAGAAATATACGGAATAAGTAAGAGAAAGTAATACGATAGTATTTTATTCACATTTAAATGAACAATGAAGAGAGAAAGAGGCAGAAGATGAAAATATTTGAAAGAAACAAAGAAAGAAATAATCAACAATTACAGACAATAAATACAGGAAAAATAAAATAAAACATACTTCTGAAACAATAAATAGATTGGAATGGAAAGAGAAACAGAAAATATATTTGTGAGAAAGTATCAGAGGAAGGAGGATGAAAGCAGAGAGAATGTAAGGAAGAAAATGAAGTGACAGGAAAAAGTGAAATATAGAAAGTTCGATAAATCTGGTAAAAAGAGAGAAAGTGTGAATAAAAAAGTGAGAGAAAAAGAGAGAAAAATAATGAATCATGGAACCGTAAGCTGCCTTCTGACGAGATATTCCCGAGGCCTCGGACATAAGGGGATTGAGAGAGAGAGAGAGAGAGAGAGAGAGGGAGGGAGGGAGGGAGGGAGGGAGGGAGGGAGGGAGGGAGGAGGGAAGGGGTTCAGATGCATTTGGAATGGATGAAGAAGGTTAAAAATTGAGAAAGAACAGAGAAACGAAGGAAGAGGGAACAGTACAACAGAGAGAGAGAGAGAGAGAGAGAGAGAGAGAGAATTGAGGTAAAAGCTTTGATATTTCGTTTTTTAATTTCGTCTTATGCTGTTACAGATAATTTTACCTACACATGTGATTTGCTGACGTCAGATTTATTTATATCAAGCATTACTCAATTCTCACTAATTGATTTTGTTGTTATTGTTGGTAACGATGATAAGGAAGTTTGTGTTTATAATTATGATGATTAAATGGCGGGGGACAGGGCGACGTGGAGGCGATTTGTTTGTCGCCACCCCGTATGGGATTAAGGCGTCTGGCAATAGATAGATAGACAGAAAGATGATGATGATGATGATGATGATGATGATGATGTTATTGTTGTTTTCGTAGTTGTTGTTGTTGACGTAATTTTTGTTGATTTTTTTGTTGTTTAGTTGTTGTTGATGTTGTGACTCAACCCCATCTGAACGTTAACCCGGTGGACGGTAAGTTGTGGCTGTCCATCTCCTTTCAGTGCACCATCCTGCTTTCAAGGGATTGGGAACTAGCTGAGGGACTTTTGTATAACCAGGCAAATCCCTTACTGAATTCGTCTGGACTCAACACCTGCAGCTATACACATTTATCACAACTTATCCCAAAATTGCCACATCTCTATCTTGAATGCTGATTTGTAACAATGAATCAGTACTAGAACATGATACTAGTCTGTTACTAAAAGAATGTAGAGCTATAGCACTGTCTTTTAAAAATATTTTTTGTTAAAAATTTTCCACACAGCGACACGGAATGTAAAAAGACGAAAACTTGTGTCAACTGAGGATGAAAAAGGTATGGGAAATGACGTCATTGTGGTGAAAGGATTAATAACTACTTGAAAAAAGGTGCAAAAGGACGGAATCTGGGTCTAGTGATGAAAGTGGTATAGGATGAGACGTCGTGGTAATGGTTACAAGCGAGGGAGCGCAGCGAGCGAAATGATGTTTACGTTCAGTTGAGAAATGAGTGGCCCGACACGACCCAGCCCGGACCGACACGACATGGCCCGACCGCGATGGTTTTCAGAGGCTAATTACTTTTCTACCATGTGAGACAGAGTAGAGATTCTTTCAGGAGGTAGTAGATACATTCAATAAATTTTGTTTTTAACTACATATTTACTCATGAGACCAATGAAACTCCTTGGAATCCCAGCTTTCCGAGGGAATGTACCAAGGGCTTCTGTTGACATGCTCCACCATGGACTCAAAAAAGATTTACTGTTGTAATACTGTGTTTTCTTGCATGAATTCTAACAATTACATATCGGATATTGCGCTCATAATTTTACATGAACGTTTTTTCTATGTTTAGGGGGTGAAATCAGCAAGGGTAATAGCCCCATTTCTGGGTTTTGTCATTCGATCAAAAACCAAGCGTTTACAGACGCAGTTCGTTGACACGACGAGTCTGGCAGCAGAGAATTGAACATTGCGCGTGTGATAAATGCTACGGTGCCTCGCTATATACACATCCAGAGAGAAAACGTGAGAAAGTAAATATTTTATTTCAATTATTCTTCTGCTATTGTTCAACTACCTCACCAGAAATGTTGAAAGTCTACACCAAGATGATATTATGATGATAGGCGCATGTACAAACGATCACTCGCTCGTCGCGCTCTCACATAATGCACTTTACTGGCGACAGAGTTAGTATTCTTCCTGGTTCGACTACGCATTGGACCTCATGACTTAGTCGCTTCACTCCTTTTGGCTCATTTTTGTCTAGTTACCTCCAGACGATTTTATTCATCTTAGGAGGGGCTTTTTGAACGGAAAGGGTTAGATACAGCCTTCATTAATGCCCTCATATACACCTGTTTAATTATTTCCTATTCCCAGACAATTTTCTTCAGTTTATTAGGGACTTTCAGAAATCGTGGAGTCAGATACAGCCTTCATTAACCCATTCATTACCAGACGTCTTTCCTAAGCTGAATAAAATCGTCTGAAAGGAAGGAAAGTAAATTGTAAAATAAGTAAAAAAACAGTAGATTGTAAAAATAGATTGTAAGCTGTTATTATAGTAAGAATGTTATTTTATGCACTGGAAACAAACTGCTTGACTGCACTGACGGGAATTTCGGTAAGTATTTTTCAAGTCTAAGGAAAGATGAAAGGAGAGGAGGAAAGGAGAGAGGGGAGGGAAGAGAGCGAAGGTGAGAGCGAGCGGAAGAGGTCAAGGAGTGAGAGAGAGAGAGAGAGAGAGAGAGAGAGAGAGAGAGAGAGACTATACAGAATATATTGTCCTAAATTTGCTCATATTTTCTCAGCATAACATCAGTGAAGAAATTAGCGTCATTATAAGCGGAATTTTCGTCAGAAGTCAGGTATAGTAGGCGACAGAGGAGGCTTCGCAAACACCTCATCCTTAGCGATTTATTTATTACTTTGCATCTTAACATATTCTTGTGTATTATTTAAAATGTATTAATATCGGCATAGGATGAATACCATAGGAAAGGATGTTGTTATGTAGTATTCTGGGTAATTCTTAGTGCCTCCTTGCTAGCGATTTATGGTGGATACTAGAATTGAACTTTTTTTCATATTCACATCACTCTAACATCGATAAACCTTGCATTAGTAACAAACAAGAGGATATTGAGTTCTACTGTGCAAAATAAATGGCTAAGAAAATGGAGCTACGAAATCTCCAAAGCCACTTAGAATTCGACCTACAGTCTTTAGAATGAGGTAAAAATTTCTTTCTCTGGTTGATTTGGTGCTGGAGAGAGGTGCCTTCATGTGGTGGCATTGATTATCCAGCCGGCCCCATTGCCTGGCTGTATAAACGTCCCTCAACTCCCTTCCAACACCCTGACAGGAAAAAGATGGACTGTAGGAGGACAGTTTCGGCCTTCAGTCTACCGGGTTCACATTTCAGATAAGCCTTGGATCACACACACACAATATTTATCTCCTCTCTCCTTTTACTAACTCGCATCAACGTCGCTGTCTTCGCCTCACTGTTGTATCTTTATTCCTGAAGGACCCGTCTGGTTTTTTCGCTCTTACAACTCTTCTGTCCAACACTCCAATACATGAGCTAACGATATTCTCAGTCCTTCACTTATAGAACATGTCAATTCTATAACCGCTTACCTCTGCCTGTATTTCCCTCTGCCTGTGACCTCCATTCTTTTAAATGCAATATGTCCAAGTATCTCGAACTAAACGGATATTGAATGTGGCTGGCTTCATTTATTTTTACCGGAAAGAGCAACTTTTCTGCAGGGCTTAGGCTTTTTTCAATTTTACCTTGCATAAAATACAGACTGTTTTACAAAGCTTGAGAAAAACCTCTCTCAATGATGTACAGATTGGTCCATATGTAAAACTCCTCTGCCACGTTACCGGGCTACTTCTCCTGTGACGTTAGGACTGCTAAATCAGCGATGTCCCGGTCCGTCTTGCATAATTTTTTCATTTCGTAATCCCACCACCACACCCACACCCACATAAGCAGACTGAGCCATCCATGCAACATAAAAATATCGTCAGGACGGTTTCTTGTTACACGTTGTTTGCGGACAATTCTGCCTTTAGAAACTATCTTCTGTAGGGAGGCTATGTTTTTTTTTTTACTTGATTCCACTAAGATTTTTGTCCTTTAGAAGCTTAGTTGACTTCTTTCGGTGGCAGAATATGACATTACTATGGCTCTACATCCTTTCCATAGCACTTCTTCATGACTAGCACCAAACTCTAGATAAAATGTTGTTAAAACTAATCGGTGAAGACAGACAGGTGGCAATTCTAGGCAAAAGAGTAAACACAGCTAAAAACCTGACGTCATTGCGGTGAAGGGATACATTTATTTATTTATTTATTTATCAGTTAAGCTATTTACTCAAGCATGTATTTTTTGCTATTTATTTTTTTCAGTCGGCCTGTCATGCTCTGTGACACATGACTTAACAGCTTTGAAAAGAATCTCAGCAAGTATTTTTCATGCCTTAGGGAGGAAGAGAGAAACGTGAGAGGGGGCACGAAGGCTTAATGAGAGAGAGAGAGAGAGAGAGAGAGAGAGAGAGAGAGAAATAAGGGGATCAGAGAGAGAGAGGGGAAAATGAAGAAAGAGATGGTGAGAGAGAGAGAGAGAGAGAGAGAGAGAGAGAGATTCAGAAAAGGAGAAAAGGGGAGGAATGGGGACGAGGGAAGGAAAGGGAAGGAGAGTGGAGACAGGAGGGAGGGGAGGGTGAAGAGAATTTTGTTAATAAAGAAGGGAGAGATGAAGAGGGGAGGGGAGGAGGAGAAGGGGGAGCGGGAGGGAATAAAGGGAGAGGGAAAGAAAAGGGGGAAGGGGGAGGGGGAGGGAAAAGAGGGGGGAGGGGGGTAGGAGGTCTGTAAAGGTACACTGAAACGATTAAAGGTGAACGGTCACACTCACACCCTCCTTTCTCCTGCCCTACCCCTTCTCTCCTCCCCCTCCCTTTTCTCCTCCCCCTCCTTTTCTCTCCCCTCTTTCCCTCTTCCCTCCCCTCCCCCTTTCTCTTCCCCTCTTTCCCTCCTCTCTTCCTTCCCTTTCCCTCCTCCCTCCCTTCCCCTTTCTCTCCCTCTTCCCTCCCCTCCCTTTTCTCTCCCTTCTTTCTATTCTTCCTTCCCTCCCCTTTCTTTCCTCCCTGTCCCTCCTCCCTTCCCTCTCCTTTCTCACCCTTCTTCCCACCTCCCTCCCCTCCCTTTTTTTCCACCCTTTGCCACTTTCCTACCCTTCCCTTTCTCACCCTCTTTCCCTTCTCCCCTCTCTCCCCTTTCTCACCCTCCTTCCCTCCTCCCTCTGCTCCGCCGTCCCCCCCCCTCTCTCTCTCTCTCTCTCTCTCTCTCTCTCTCTCTCTCTCTCTCCCCATAACCAATACACCAGATAACAATCGCCAGTCCCATCCCGCCCAGGATATTAAATGCAAGCCGGAAGGGAAACTGGGTTTAATCGCAATGGAAAAATCTGACCCATTTATTACGGTGATTTGTGCACGGTCGCCCATATATAACGCTCCTCTTTTAGTCAGCATTATCGGCGTCCAGTCTGCATCGTTTACTCGTGCTCACTGCCTCGCCCACGCCCTCACCAGCAGACTGACCCTTCCCTACGACACGTGAGGCATCATGAGGAGGGTTTTCGGTAGAGCGCTATTTACGGACCACCTCGTATTTTTAAAGAGTAACTGGAAGATGAAACTTAGCTCATATATAAATCATTTCTCTTTAACTGGGTGATTTTTTACCTATGGCAATTTGTTTTCCGTAGCTCTGTGGCAGAATGAGACAATACTCCCTCTCTACCCCTTTGCGTAGCACTTCTTCTTGACTAGCACCATATTCAAGTGTTAATCTCTTGCTGTGTCTCGGTATTCAAGATGGAGAGATGGCAATTTTTCGCCTTGTTAAAGAGGGTAGAGTTTTGCGAAATCTCTTTGAAACTTTATTCCTTTTATCTCTAATTGATTTTATTCACCCCGGGATTAGACCCCTCGCACTGATAGAGTTACCCCTTTCATTGCAATGGCTGATTTTTCACTTGATTCAGTTATAATGATGCCATGTTATTTAAAACTGCTAGTGACTGTTGTGCGGTCTTGTTCAAAGGTTCAGGGCCTCCTTCTTGCCTACCCTCTGTGTTACTGGAACACTGAAAATGTTCAGCAAAGGGGGATGGTCAGAAGCTAGACCCGAGGGTTGACGAAAAGGGAGCTCCAGTTCTCCCCATCATTAGCATTCCTTTCACCTTGGGAGTACTGCCGTGTTCGACTGGTGCTACGTGAAAAAAGCTAGATAATGACGAAAATCTGGACCAAGTTAAGGTGAAAGAAGTAAAAAAAAAATAGTGATATCACTTCTGTTGCTAATGAAAAAGAAAAGAAAAATTGATGAGAAATGAGCCTGAATCCGTGCGTCT
>NC_137065.1:36889163-36894163 GCF_032717465.1 Coenobita brevimanus
CTCTCTCTCTCTCTCTCTCTCTCTCTCTCTCTCTCTCTCTCTCTCTCTCTCTCTCTCTCTCTCTCTCTCTGCCTTTCAGCCTCTCCTTGTTATCCAATCTCCTTCCTCCTTCATTTCCTGCCCCTCATTCCCCGACTCTCTCTCTCTCTCTCTCTCTCTCCCTCTCTCTCTCTCAAGCACGTACCTCTTCTATTTTTAGCTCCTATTTATCCTCTCCTCTTTCCTCCCTATTATGTCTCTTCCTTTTCCTCCTCGTCCTCCTACTGCTTCTGTTCCACTATTTCCTCATCCTCTTCCTCTTCTTCTTCTCATCATCATCATCATCATCATCATCATCATCATCATCATCATCATTATCATCATCATTTTCTTTCTTTTTCGAATCTATTTTTTTTCCCTTTCATCAGTGTACGTCAATTGTCTGGCTTTTTTCTGATACATAGGAGACCGTTCTCTGTGGACTGAAACCATCCCAAGAAAATGTCCCAGCGATTCCTGTGCTCTTTTCATGCTAACTTGGCTTGAAGGTCCATTTCTCCATTTAGAGTGCTGAGTTGTGGCGGCAGATTAAGACAAGCGTATGGTGCTGGTCACGATGAAGTGCTTTGTAAAGGACGTCGAGCCGTAGCACTGTCTTTTTTCAGCGGGATATGCTGAAAAAATAGTTAAGGTCAATGAACACTAATCCATATCCTCTCGCTCTCTCTCTTAACAGACATGGTGGGCGATGCTGCGTTGGGTGGCGCAGGGTGGGTGTGGCTGGCGTGTGGGCTTGGTGCTGTGGGCGTGGTGGTGCTGGTGGGCGTGGTGTGGGTTGCCAGACGTTGGGCGGGAAGAAGGAAGGCGGATGAGGAGAGGCAGCAGATTCTGCTGTGGCCGGGAGCAGGACCCCAGCCTTGTAGCTTCCAGTGAGTATTTAGAGCTTGTGTGTGTGTGTGTGTGTGTGTGTGTGTGTGTGTGTGTGTGTGTGTGTGTGTGTGTGTGTGTGTGTGTGTGTGTGTGTGTGTGTGTGTGTGTGTGTGTGTGTGTGTGTGTGTGTGTGTGTGTGTGTGTGTGTGTGTGTGTGTGTGTGTGTGTGTGTGTGTGTGTGTGTGTGTGTGTGTGTGTGTGTGTGTGTGTGTGTGTGTGTGTGTGTGTGTGTGTGTGTGTGTGTGTGTGTGTGTGTGTGTGTGTGTGTGTGTGTGTGTGTGTGTGTGTGTGTGTGTGTGTGTGTGTGTGTGTGTGTGTGTGTGTGTGTGTGTGTGTGTGTGTGTGTGTGTGTGTGTGTGTGTGTGTGTGTGTGTGTGTGTGTGTGTGTGTGTGTGTGTGTGTGTGTGTGTGTGTGTGTGTGTGTGTGTGTGTGTGTGTGTGTGTGTGTGTGTGTGTGTGTGTGTGTGTGTGTGTGTGTGTGTGTGTGTGTGTGTGTGTGTGTGTGTGTGTGTGTGTGTGTGTGTGTGTGTGTGTGTGTGTGTGTGTGTGTGTGTGTGTGTGTGTGTGTGTGTGTGTGTGTGTGTGTGTGTGTGTGTGTGTGTGTGTGTGTGTGTGTGTGTGTGTGTGTGTGTGTGTGTGTGTGTGTGTGTGTGTGTGTGTGTGTGTGTGTGTGTGTGTGTGTGTGTGTGTGTGTGTGTGTGTGTGTGTGTGTGTGTGTGTGTGTGTGTGTGTGTGTGTGTGTGTGTGTGTGTGTGTGTGTGTGTGTGTGTGTGTGTGTGTGTGTGTGTGTGTGTGTGTGTGTGTGTGTGTGTGTGTGTGTGTGTGTGTGTGTGTGTGTGTGTGTGTGTGTGTGTGTGTGTGTGTGTGTGTGTGTGTGTGTGTGTGTGTGTGTGTGTGTGTGTGTGTGTGTGTGTGTGTGTGTGTGTGTGTGTGTGCTTTTCCTGTGTTTTATTGTTGTGCTTTTTTTTTCTTTTTTTTTCTTTTCATGTTCGTTTTGTAGTTCTGTATATTGAACTATCTTCCTCAGTCTATACTTCCCTTTGCCTATGATCTCGAGTCTTAAATGCAATGGATCCAGTCATCTCGAAGGGATTATCTCTTAAACTTGGCTCTCTTGTGCTCGGTTTTTCCTGGATAGAATTTTTTTTGGCAAGCTTCGAATCTTTAGTTAATACTTTGGGGAAAAAAAAAAACTATTCGCCCTTAATTAGTTCTCTGATAGCCCCTGTCACCTCTCCTAATCTTTATTGTAATTTCTCATAGCTCTTTAGCTCCTTGAGTACAGTGATTAACATTTTATTATCGCTACTTGTTCAAGCTTTTATTTACCTTAGTAGAGACTTCCTGAGATGGAAGGGTTAGATAAAGTCTTCGTAACCCCTTCACGGCCAGACGTCCTCTTCAAATGTAATAAAATATCCAGGTTGTGACAAAATTAAAGAGTAAAATGTCATCGAGGGAAGGTGTTGACAGTGACTTTTTTTCCTGGACCCATATTTAAGGTGGGATGAGAGGCTTTGTAGCACCTCTTCCTTAGCGACTTATTTAATGTAATTACACCTTAACATTTTCTTGTATGCTGTTTACATCGTATCCACATGGACATAGTTTACATGTACACGAAATTACTGAGGTGCAATGTTTAAAGGAAATCGCTAAGGAAGAAATGTTACGAAATCTCCAGCCACTTACAATATGACCCTATATCGCTCAGCATCTGTTATCATTTAGGCCTCTTCTCTCAGGCTACTCATACCTTCATTATGTTCAGCATTCTTCCTCGTGTTATCAGTTCATTGTGTCCGTCCTCTCTTCCGTTAGAGAGGCTTCCATACACCTCTTTCTTAGTGATTTATTTTGCCTACTACGCAGTATCAACGGTAGGTGATGGCGACCATCATCCACTCATTGGATATAGTTCTGCCTTTTTCCTTCACCTTTATCATTATTTTTTGTTAATGTCTCCCCCCCCCTCTCCAATTTCTCCCATTCTTCCTGTCGCGGATTATTACTCTTTTAACTACAGGCGACTCTACAGTGAGTAACGTATTTAATGGTTTCCTGCAACCCACGTAACCATTTACAACGCTGGGTGGTAATCATATAACCATACAACGGGGTTATGTGGATATAATTATGGTACCCCTGTTAATTTGGTGGAGAAACGCAAATCCGGCTTAACTCCGGGAATCACACCTCCACACTCACGCGACTCGCTGTTGGGGTTGCTGTCCACCGTAAGGGAACATTGGTTGATTGTACGGGATGATCCTGCAGGGGCGGTTGCTTGCCTGTGGTAGATGATTCTGCTTGACTCGACAGACCCGGGAACTCAACAGAACCTTATTATTCTCCTGTATATAATTTATATCTTTCTAATAGTATGGAAGTATATTGTATTCGCTCAGTTTTTTCTTTCCTTCTTCCTTCTTCAAAACACTTTTCAGTTTGGTGTCATTCCTTTATTTTTTTCAACAGTTCGTTTAAAACTTGATAGAAATTTTTCATGGTCAATGAGCCCTTGACATTTTTCTTTCTTTTTTTTTCTTTTTTTCCCTTCAAAGGATTTTATACGGTGAAAGTCCAGTCCACATAAAGACAAATTTAAAGTTTCTATGAGCTTTTATGTTCATCGATTATCACGGCAATTCACGCAGAACTGCATCAGTTTCCCATAGATGATTGGAGACCATCCTGCATTCCCTAGGGCAGCTTCTTCTTTCTAACAATGCGACCCTTAACCCCCCCCCTCCCTCTCCCTCTCTCTCTCTCTCTCTCTCTCTCTCTCTCTCTCTCTCTCTCTCTCTCTCTCTCTCTCTCTCTCTCTCTCTCTCTCACTCTCTCTGCGTTATCAGTTAATGGTATTTTCTTCCAGACCCACTCGTTATCTTTTAATGGCTACCCTGAGTGTTTGCGCTACCAGGAATCTAGGTTATATTTATAAACCTTTATCATGAGTAACTTGCATAATATTCCATTTTATATTTTACCTTCAACAGCTCCCAAACACTGCCATTAATTCTAACCATCATCATCATCATCATCATCATCATCATCATCATCATCGTCATCATCACCTTCCACTTGGCCTTAGCACTCCTTTTAGTCTTTTCTTAGCCCTTCCCAGCCCCCTTTCAGTCCTTATCAGCCCTTACCTCCTCCATAGCTCTTATCAACCCATTTTTAGCACTTCCCAGCCCTTACCAAACCTTATCACCTCTCTCTCTCTCTCTCTCTCTCTCTCTCTCTCTCTCTCTCTCTCTCTCTCTCTCTCTCTCTCTCTCTCTCTCTCTCTCTCTCTCTCTCTCTCTCTCTCAAAATAAACAAATAAATAAAAACGATAAAACTTGTATGCATCACAATCCCTGGCCAAGCAGTTAGTCTGACCTTAATGTTGGGATGGAGTCAACTGACCTATGTAGAAAGTATGCGGTTAAATACATCAGCGTCCACTCGTAAGTTGCTAGTGTGTAATTATATACACAACAAATTAGGATATTAATAATGTCATAAAAAGTGTTGGGACACAACATATCCAAAAACAATAGTAAATACTATCTATCTATCTATCTATATATCTATATCTTTATCTATCAATCTATCTATATCTATATCTATATCTATATCTAGAGAGAGAGAGAGAGAGCATTTTTATTCTGTGTCAGGTGCACAGCGCCTGGCTTCCACATCAATACGCAAGCTCTCAGTGAAGTTCAGCACGCACACGCATCACTCACAATATTCCTAAGCCTCTTCCTGACATTACCACAGCTGCCTTAATCCCTCCCAAGGACTTTCCAACCTCTCCGCTCTCTCTCCATCCCTCTCCTCCCTCACTCCCTCCCCCCTTCTCCACCTGTCTTTCCCGTCTCTGTTCTTCTCCTCCTCTCCATTCTTCACATCCTGCTTTTTACTTCTTTTATTCCCCCTCTCCATCCCTCTCCACCCTTTCTCTTTCCCATCGCCATCCTTCTCCTTCCTCTCTCAACCCCCTGTCTTTCACTTCAGTCATTCCTCTTCCATTCAATACCCCTTCTCATCCCCCTCTCCTCTTCCTCTACACTCTTCCACCACTCTTCTATGTCCTTCTC
>NC_137065.1:36899163-36914163 GCF_032717465.1 Coenobita brevimanus
CTATTTTTTTTCCTATGACTTTATTTTTCTTTCTCCCTTTCTTAAAACTCCCACGTTCTCATCCTTTCATCTTTTTCCTTCTTTTCTCTTAAGTTTTATATTTTCTTATTTCTTTTACGATTTTATTTCCTTCGTTTTTCTTCTTCTTTGTCACCCTCTCATTTTCTTTTTTCCATTATTCTGTTTTCATCCAGACTCTCCCCTTACACACTACGCTCTCTCTCTCTCTCTCACACACACACACACACACACACGCTTTCCCCTTCCCTTCATCTCATCAACAGTATATTTTCACTCCATTCCACATCCCCTCCTCTCCCCTCCCCCTTCCCCTTCCCTTTCCCCTTCCTTCCCAATCCCCTCCCCTCAACTTTTTATTCATTTTCCCCCCACTCCTCGCTCTCTCCTCTCTTCCCTCTTTTGCTTCTCCCTTCCCTCCCCTCACTCCTTTTTCCCTTCCACTCCTTCCTCCCCTCCCTACTCCCCTTCCTCCCTCCCGTCGTCCACCTCCTCTTTGGCCTTCTCATTTCCTCCCCTTCCTCCCCCCAGGAAATAAGAGGTACCTTTCATGCTACACCTCACTCTCCTCCCCTCCATTACCCACCCCTCTCTCCTCCCTTCCTTCAGTCCTCCCTCTTTCCTCCCTTCCTTTACTCCCCCCTCTCTCCTTCCCTACATTACTCCCCCTCTCCCCTCCCCTCCTTTGCTTCCCTCCTCCCCTCCTTTACTCCCCATTTCTCCTCCCCTCCTGTGCTCCCTCACTCCCCTCACTCCTTCCTGTCTCTCCTTATCCTCTCAAATGACTCTCCCTTGACCCTCTCCATTTCCTCTCCCTCCGTTCTCCATTTAGCTCTCTCCTTTCCTTTTCCCCTCCCTCCCTCTTTTCCTTCCCCTCTCTCTCCCCTTGCTTCCTCGCTAATTCAGTTTTTCCTCTCTATCTCTTTCTATCAATCTTCTCATCCTCTGTTCTCTCGGTCTTTCTCTTTTCCCTCAGCGCTTTCTACCTCCCCTCTTCCCTCCCCGTCTTCCTCCCCTCTACCCTTCCCTCCTCCTCCCTTCTATCCGCCCTCCATCCTCCCTTTATCGTTCCCCTCTCATTTTTGTTCGTTCAGTTCTATCTCCCCTTCTCCACCCTCTTCTTTCTACCCATTTCTCCTCTCTCCTACATCCATACTCTCTCTCTCTCTCTCTCTCTCTCTCTCTCTCTCTCTCTCTCTCTAATCTCTCTTTTCTCACCAGGACTCGGGAGATACGCTTCACACTACCCCCCTCCCTGGCCCCCCTTGGCTCATCCGTGGACGACCCCCCACTCAACCTGGACGACTCACCACCACCCCATGACGACCCACACCACCTCGCAACCTCAAATACGACCGCACAAGGTGAGTCAGTGAGTCGTATTGAGTCGTTCCTGGGTGAGTCGTAGCAAGTGTGGATAATATTCAGGTGAGTCAGCTGTGAGTCGCACTTTGTGTCGTGATATAGTTGTACAGAGAGGAGTCGTACTAAGTCTGAGTCGCACCTGATGTCGTGCTAAGAAGAGTCGTATCTGTGTCGTACAAAATTGAGTCATACGAAGGTGAGTCGTTCCAAGAGTGAGTAGTTCCAAGCTAAAGTCATACTAAGTGAGTCGTGCTAAGGAGAGTCGTTCCTGCGTCATATCAAGGCGAGTCGTACCAAGTGAGTCATACCAAGTGAGTCGTACTAGTGTGAGTCGTACTATTGTAAGTCGTACCATGGGTTGTACAAAGGTGAGTCATACCAACTGTCAGTCGTACCAAAGGTGAGTTGTACCGAGAGAAAGTCGTATCATGTGAGTCGTAACAAGTACCAGCGTGAGTCGTCCTGGGGAGTCGTACCAGCGTGAGTCGTTCTGGGGAGTCGTACCAGCGTGAGTCGTCTTGGGGAGTCGTACCAGCGTGAGTCGTCTTGGGGAGTCGTACCAGCGTGGGTCGTCTTGGGGAGTCGTACCAGCCTGAGTCGTACCAAAAATGTGGGGTGCATCAAACGCTTTTATATACCCGAGTGAGTCAAAGGAACCTGAGAGTATTGAGGACCAGCTACGGGGATGAAAATAATACCCGAGTTCCATACAGAATAAGATACTGTCATTGGAAATCTCTGTTACCTCCTTAGTCATCCACAACAAAGGAAACTGAATATACTGTACTCTTTTCACTTTAATGTGGCACCGATTTTATACCTTGTTCACTCCTTTTTGTTCACACACACACACACACACACACACACGCACACACACACACACACACACACACACACACACACACACACACACACACACACACACACACACACACACATACACACGTCGGGTAGAACATAATACCTGCTTTCGCTTAGCAAGAGTGGGTGTAATAAAGGCCTATTGACGTTATAAGAGGTATCTATTGTTTTAATTGTTTATATTCCTGTTACTGCCATTTGGAGAAATTTGGCACAAGATTAAAACTCTTTTAACAAATGTTGATGTATACTGATTAAGAACATGAGTTAAGTAGCAAGTATATCATCATCATCATCATTATCATCATCATCATTATCCCGGCACTTTTTTCCACCCACAGGTAAGTGAGAAAAAGAAAGTGACGGTTTGATGATGATGATTATGGTGATGATGATGGTGACGATGATAATGATGATATATCTGTTAATGAACTAAAAATTTCATGCACGGATATGTCTCTATAACAGACCTTTAAAGATGTGGTTCTCTCCAGTGCAGTGATCATTAGTGAGGGACTGCAATGTCATCAATTCGTTTACTCCACACAGAAGGGTTATATTTAGATGCACGAGCTGCGTCTCATCTCTCTCTCTCTCTCTCTCTCTCTCTCTCTCTCTCTCTCTCTCTCTCTCTCTCTCTCTCTCTCTCTCTCTCTCACACACACACACCTTAACCAATTGTTGATATTATAGATCTGAGAGTGAGTCATAGGAGCCTGAGAGTATTAACAAAGCTGTTCATTCTAGGTAACATGATACGGTTCTACTGAGCAAAGAGTGAGTCACAGGAGTCTAGAGTATTAAGAAGCTGCCTGCATTTCTCCTGCAAGTCCACCATACTTCTTTCGAGGGTTGGTGAGAGGGATGAGGGACGTTTGTATAATCAGGTAGAGGAACTTCCCAGTTACATCAGTGCCACCAAATGAAGGCGCCCCTCTTCAGCATCTGCCGGAGAGTAATAACCAACGAGTGTTTTCCAAGTAACATCAAACGATTTCATTCAGCTGAGTGAGTCATGGGAGCCTTTATGTATTAACAAATGAGTCTCCTTGCGCTTCTGTCTACGGGGACATTTCTGTTGGCTTACTCTGTTCCATTTGGCGCTGACGAGGAAGCTACAAGATGTAGCGCTGTGTACTCTCAGTGGACCAGTCGCATCGTCCAATCGAGAGACAACTCCCTCATAATTCCCTGCACCTTCCATGGGACTGGACCCTGGCCCGACCTTGTAGAGGCGCCGTCTACCACAAGGGGAGGAGCGGGAAGCGCATCCCTACACGATGTATATACTGTGCTGTAAATGTAGGACGGCCCCCAAGCAAGAGTTGCTTACTTGTGGTCGACGAGCCTGCTCGGCCGGCAGACCCGGGTTAAGGAGCGACAGGAACAACTGTGTTCCAGCAAGCGTCATTTTTTTTTTTTTTACCTTAGAAGCGAGCTATGCGAGTCTGATGACGTATTTTACAAGCAGTTTTTGTTTTCTACAGACATTTCTCTTCAGTTCAGGAGAAACCTTTCGATGCCGAAGGGGATAAATATCGCCTTAATCTACTTCATCAGTGTTGGAATCAAATAAAATCTTTGACTATACTGGGAATTACGTCACTGAATTTAAGCGGATTTCAATCACGTCTCCTTCTGATTCTGTCTAAAGCCGATTCCTTTCAACTATATACCATGTACTCCAACATGGGCTAAAATTGCCATCTCGCCATCATGAATGCTGAGATGTAATGGATGATTAGCATTAAAATATAGCGCTAGTCACCAAGAAGTATTATGGGATGAAGAGAGGCAGACAGTCCCATTCTGCCACTGGGATACGTAAAATAAGCTGCAATTGGACGAAAAATTGGGCCAAGTTACGGTAAAAGTCTATGGGTGGACATTTTCGCCCTTTTGCACCAATTTCCCGTAGCGAAGTGGCAATGGAAGACAAAACTGTGATTCAATATGCTTTCCACAGAACTTCCTCGTGACTAGCATCATAATCTAGTGTTAATCTCTTGTTACAGCTCAGTATTCAAGATGGAGAGATGGCAACTTTAAGCCTAGATGAAGTGAACAGAGTAGTGATCATTAGTAAGGGATATGAGTGTGGGCGATACTCTCTCTCTCTCTCTCTCTCTCTCTCTCTCTCTCTCTCTCTCTCTCTCTCTCTCTCTCTCTCTCTCTCTCTCTCTCTCTCTCTCTCTCTCTCTCGCTTTCCAGACGATTTCATTGATCTAAGAGTGGGTTACAAGAGCCTATTAATGAAAGGGTCTCCATGTAACTCTGTCTCGTGATCATTAGCAAGGGATTTTACGCCAGCTTAAAGTGAAAGGAGTATAGTGATCATTAGTGAGGGATTTGAGAGTGTGTGTGATTCCTTCAAATATTTTCTGCAGCGAAAGGCAACATTGAGGTGCACTGATAATATTTCCTGTGTCTCTCTCTCTCTCTCTCTCTCTCTCTCTCTCTCTCTCTCTCTCTCTCTCTCTCTCTCTCTCTCTCTCTCTCTCTCTCTCTCTCTCTCTCTCTCTCTCTCCCTCTCTTTCATGAAATATAAGAGACGTTCGTGGGTAAAAATGTTGAACCGACGACAAAATATGAGACACTGATAGGAAGTATTTGTGAATGATGATGATGGGCTGGCCAAGAGGAAACTAACCACCAGTGTACCTGGGTGGAGGAAGTCAGGAGAGAAATATTTTTTTAACAAGATGTACTTGCTGGTGGTGATGGTGGTGGTGGTGGTGGTTTTGCTGGTGATGGTGATGATGATGCTAAGTAAATCATTTGTATAATGTGTGTGTGTGTCCGTGTGTGTAGAAAGTGAATGAGTTATTTTATAGTTAGCTAGGCTTCTTTTTCCGTTGTTTTACGAATCATCATCATCATCATCATTACCACCCCATTCTCTATTGTCGCTCCCCAGTACAGCCCCACATATAAGCCTGTTACCGCCTTCCAGCAATAGCATACACATCACACTGAAATGGGCATAATTAAAATGCCATAACTGTGCCTCGTTTATCAGTTAAAAACGACATTACTCATCTGTGTAGGCATTTCTGTGGGAAGTAGTAGTAGCAATAATAGAAGTAGTAGTAGTAGCAGTTGTAGTAGTAGCTGTAGTGGTAGTAGCAGTAGATGTTGTTGTTGCGACCCCAAGTTCATTTGAGTGTGATTCTCCGTGGACTGCAGGCTGAAGTTGCCCTACTCCCGCAGTCCACCACTCTTTTTTCTGGGGGATAAGGAGGGAGTTGAGGGACGTTAGTATAACCGGGCAGTGGAACAACCTACGTAGATCGGTGCCACCACGTGCAGGCGTTCCTCTCCAGCAGCACCGCGTTGAACTAGCTAGAATTCAAACTCGAGAATTTGGAGTCATTTTTCAAGCTAAAAGTAACGATATTTATCAGAGTTGGTCTTTCAGATTTAAAGATATCATTTACATATATATTATTTACAGACGGAGGAGGAAGGAAGGAGGAAGAAAACGAAGGAAAAAAAGAAATGTGGGAGGAAGAAGAGAAAGAATGACTAAAATACGGAGAGGAAGGGGTGGACTGAGGAGAGATGAGAAGGAAGAAGGAAGAAATGAAAGGTAGGAAGAGAGGAAAGAGTGAATCATAGAAGGAAGGAAAGTTGGAATGAAGGGAGGAAGGTAGGTGGGAGTGAGGGAAGGAAGGAAGGTGGGAATGAGAGAAGGAAGGAAGGTTGGACAAAACGAAAGATGGAGGAAGGAAGGAGGTAAGGATGGAAGAAAGGAAGGAAAGAAAGAAGGACGGAAGAAGACAATGAATATTAATCTATTTGTGTGTGTATCTATTTTCCATTCACCTATCCACCTGTGTATTCTATCTATCGGTGTGCTGTCTCTCTGTCTATCCATCAGTCCATAAATCGTATCCACCCCCATACTTTGTATCTATCCAAATATCTATCCACTAACATAAGTCGTATATTTATTTACCGTAGCCTATATATCTCTTCGACTATATGTGCATCCATCTATTAATCAACCATTTATCTATCCATCCACCAACTCTTCCGTCTATCAGAATTTATCATTATTATTGTTTATTTTAATTTCTTTGTCTTTCCATTCACAGGTGTACATACCTAGACACCTCATCTTCATTTCTCCTAGCCACACATTTATCTATCTATCCGCCTATCTATCTATCAGTCTATCTATTTATATATGTCTGGGTGTAAGTCTGCCATCTATCCTTAATCTACCTATCTATCTATCTATTTACTTGTTTATTTGTGTCTATCTATCTACCTACCTGTCTATTTGTCTATCTCTATTTATCTATCTATCTATCTGTCGTTTAACTATCCACTTGTCTGTCTGTCTGTCTATCTGTCAGGCTATCTGTAATCCTTCCATTTATCAATATCTCTCCTTATAAATATATATCTATCGGATATCTATCATTCTCTCCCTTTATCTGTGTAGCAGCCTATTCATTTATCAGTTAATATCTATCCATTCCTTAGTCAGTAGCCATCAGTGCATCTATCATTTTATCTATTTGTATCTATCCACTTATCTATCCACAGGCACCCAGGACTCCGGATCAGCATCATCATCATCCCTCGCCTCCCTAACCTCGGTGGAAGCAGGAAGCACGAGCAGCAGTGAAGTTAGGCGGGCTTCACTTACTGATGTGCGGAGGAGGTCATTGCAAGGTACGTGAGACAGATAGATAGATAGATAGATAGATGGATAGTTAGAAAGGAAGGTAGGTAGATAGATTGATAGGTAGGAAGAGAGAGATACAGATAGATAGATAGGTAGATAGATAGATAGGTAGGTAGGTAGGGTGATTGTTAAGTAGGTTGGTAGGATGATAGATATAGACAGAAATATAGATAGATAGATAGATATGAAGGATGGTAGGCTGATGGACTGATAGGTAAGAAGGAATATATATAGATAGATAGATAGGTAGATAGATAGATAGGTAGATATAGATATAGATATAGATAGATAGATATTTAGAAAGGAAGGTAAGTAGACAGATTAATAGGTAAGAGGGAAGAGAGATATATAGATAAATGGATAGGTTGATAGGTAGGTAAGTAGGTAGGTAGACTGATTAGTAGGTTAGTAGGAACATAGATATAGATAAAAATATAGATAGTTAGAAAGGAAGGTAAGTAGATGGATTGATAGGTAAGAAGGAAGATAGATATATAGATAGAGAGATAGGTAGATAGATAGACAGGTGGTTAGGTAGGTAAATTGGTAGGTAGGTAAGTTGGAAAATGAATAAATAGATAGATAAATAGATTAATGGATAAATAGAGACTGACTGATATAGACCGAAGGAATGATTGATTTGTAGATGGATCAGTGCTTAAGTAGGTAGGTAGGTAGGTAGGTAGAGAGAGAGAGAGAGAGAGAGAGAGAAGAAGTAAACCAAAGAACACAAAACGTACAACAATTCAATCCTCATAATTTTAGAGAAAGTCTTGGAGCACCCACACACAAGCACCCAATGACAATGAAAGAAAATTAAAGAAAATGGTGAGCAAATGAAAGAAAAAAAGGGAGAAAATAAAGTTAATGGTTCTCCATAATGGTACTCGCTTGCATAGACAAAGAGAGTAAGTGAGAGAGAGGGAGAGAGAGGGAGAGAGATGAAATGCAATCTAAGTAAATGGGAACTGCATAAATTTGCATACATAGCATGGAATATTCCCAGAAAGAGAGAGAGAGAGAGAGAGAGAGAGAGAGAGAGAGAGAGAGATTTGGGAAAATATAGTAAAGACTGATTATATAATGTGCAATGAAAACTAGTCAAAATTTATGCCAGCGTTTTGCGTTTCCTGATAAAATAATGACATGTTTTGTTCAGGCGATGGAATAGTAGTTTTAGTTTTAATTTTCCATCCATTCTTCTTCAGATTTTGCTATTTTTTATATTATTTTGTAGAGATACGAGGAAGAGAAATAATACATAGAGATGAGTGTAAAATAGTCAGTCGATCCTCTCTCTCTCTCTCTCTCTCTCTCTCTCTCTCTCTCTCTCTCTCTCTCTCTCCAGCTAACAAGGCTAATCACTGCTTCGGCTGAAAACCATTACGGTCGGATTCAGTTTCTGCAATGTTCGCCGAAATCGTCTATATTTTATTATTCTCGTACTCGCGGAGGGAGAGCAGTTGATGTGGTTTGAGCGTCGTACATGTGTGTGTGTATGTGTGTGTGTGTGTGTGTGTGTGTGTGTGTGTGTGTGTGTGTGTGTGTGTGTTTATGCAAGGAATCCAGCAAGGTTGTTTTTTCCAAGAAAAAAGTAAATATAATTGTGTGTGAAGGAAGACAGCAAGTCAGTTTTTATGGGATTTTAACCCAGTGTGGTGGTAGGATGTTGTTTTTTAGAGCATTAGGTCAACAGTCAAGGCCTCAGTAGTTCTTAAAATTGGCGTAACAAAATCAGCTTCCATAGTTTTTATCCAGTTCGTACTAAACCTTGGTAAAGAGTTTAGGGTAAGGCAAGAGGAAGTGGTTAAAAGGTGACCACAATCAGTCAGATATCGAGGTCACAAGGCAAAGTCAGAGCTGGACCTGCGGGTCTGTGTGTAAACAATAGAATTAAAACAGATTTGATTTGATTTGGATCAAACATAATGGATGAGTTAAAGGTCGCCCATAGGGTTGATTTATTATTATTATTATTATTATTATTATTATTATTATTATTATTATTATTATTATTATTATTTTGTTATTAAGATGATGATCATAAGATTGATTCTGTGATGGTGACTTGGTGTGATTCTTTCTCTCTCTCTCTCTCTCTCTCTCTCTCTCTCTCTCTCTCTCTCTCTCTGTACATACTTGTGCTAGCGCATACTTTATTTGGGCTACTCAGTCAACCTTTATTCTTTCTTTTCATAAATGCTGCGTCTGATTCAACAACGGTGCATCACTGTACCCTGCATCTCATCGACGGTACGGTGTATGGATATGATTCTACTACGGTGCATTGGCATGGTCAATTTGTCTAATCATCACCGTTACTCATCTCTACACCTCTACGACGGTACTACGGGGTACTGGTAACGTGACGCTCTCTCTTACACTGCTACTCATCTCCTCGCTGGTATGGTAACTGAATGTGGTACTATAATGGTGAATTAACGGCACTGTACTCTCTCTCTCTCTCTCTCTCTCTCTCTCTCTCTCTCTCTCTCTCTCTCTCTCTCTCTCTCTCTCTCTCTCACACACACACACACACACACACACACACACACACACACACACACACACTGTCTTTGCGTCTGTCTCTAACATCACCCCTCCTGTATCCTCTCCACCTTTCCAATTAATCCAGGTTACAGCCTAGGTACACTTAATCCTGAGCTGTACCGGATCCCAGACCACTTAGACGATCCCGGTTCCTATCCCGCTGGCCACTTAGGGAGGATGTTCTTCACCCTGCACTACTCAAGCGAGGGTGAGAAACTGCAGGTGGGGGTGCTAAGGGTGAAAAACTTGGCATCGCGGACCCCTGGATCGACTAATGCTTGTGACCCCTACGTGAGGTGAGTGGAGATTGATAGATAGATAGACTTATGGATGGATGAGAGGTTGATAAGTGCTTGGACGACATAATAGACATATAGAGATAGACAGATGGATGGATGGATAGATGGATGGAGAGAGTGAGATTGACAAGCTGCAGGTGGGCGTGTTGCGGGTGAGGAGATAGGCTTTGTGGTCGTGAGTGGAGATAGACAGATAGATAAATAGATAGACAGATAGATAGATAGACAGATGGATACGGCAAACTGGCAGATACCGTGTAATAAGGACGAATGGATAGCTGGAAAGACTGATAGGGAAGGAAAGAGACAATCAGACAAATAGAAATATAGATAGATTGATAGAATGATAGATAGACAGACAGGCAGACAGATAAATTGGGAGATAGAATGAATGCCAGTTATATGCACTGAGGATGAATGGAGAGATGGAAAGATTGATAGATAGATGGATATATATTTATTGACAAAGAAAAACAGGTAGATGGTTGGATCAGTGGATAGATATATATGATAGATAGATTAATGGGAGGATGTATGGATGGAAGAACATGTAAACAGATAGATGGATAGATAGATTGATAGATAGACAGATAAATAGATAGAGGGATTAGTAGGCATATGCATGAACTGAATAATGATCTGATAAATGGTGAAATGGAATTTAAAAGTATATAAATAGACACACACACACACACACACACACACACACACACACACACACACACACACACATACACGCAATCTAGGCCAGTATTGATCGTCATACACCTAATCCCTGAGTTTATCCCTGACCGCCCCACTTGCCTCTCAGTAAACACGCTATACTCCTGTCACTTTAAATTGGCCTAAAATTGCCATCTCTTCTTTTTAAATTCAGAGTTATAAAAAATAATTAACATCAGAATATTATGCTATACTCTTTTCACTCTAAATTGGTTTAAAATTGCCATCTCTTCATATTGATTGCTGAGATGAGACAAAAGATTAACACTAGAGTTCGATGCTAGTCACGAAGAAGTGCTATGGAAAGAATGTTCAGCTGTAGCATTATATTTTTCTGCCACTAAATACTAACAAAAGATGAACACTACAGTACGATCCTAGTCACAAAGAAGTGCTGCTGAGAGTATTTGGAGTCGTAGCACTGTCCTTTTTTGCCACTGAGCTCTGACTAAAACTTAACACTAGAATACGATGCTAGTCACAAAGAAGTGCTGTGGAAATGATGTAGTGCCGTAGGATTGTTTTTTTATTCCACTGAGCTACGTGAATCGAGCTGCGAAAGACGAAAATCTTGGTCATGCTGAGGTGAAAGAAATGTAACTCTCTATCACCTCTTCAGTACGATATTGCCTTTATTTTTGCTAGTTAGTCAGTTTTATTCTTTCTTGTCTCTGATTAGACGTTCTGACTTAGAGATAGACAGGTAGACATAGAGAGGTAGAGATAGAGGTAGAGAGGTAGAGACAAAGGTAGAGAGGTAGAGAAAGAGATACGTAAAGATTTAGACAAAAATAAATGGCAGACTAGAAGAAGAGTGTTCGATAAAGACAACGAGAGGCAGAAAAAGGTTACGGTAAATGCATGAAGGTAGACGTGGAATACCGAGGTAGAGGTAGAGATAAGTAACGATAAAAATGCAGATAAAGGCAAAGCGAGAGATGGAGTTAGGTAGAGAGAGATGGAAATAAAAGTAGGGGAAGTAAGATAGATACAGAAATTGCGGTAGAGGTGCGAATACGTAAGTCAGACGATAAGGGTGAAGTGCGGGGAGTATGGTTTATTTACATCATGATTTGACAGATACAGTATATACACGAAGCCAGAAAAACTACACTCACTTGATGTAGTGCTGCCTACTTCTTCCTTCACATTAATCTTTCTTTTTCTGTGTCTGTCCTCCTCCCCTAGTATTACACCCATCATTCCCATCCCCTTTTTATTCTTCTTTCCTTTACAGGTGGCTTTACACTAAACGTCAAGCCAGGTGGTTTCCTCTAAGCCAGGAAATCATTTAAAACGCTGGGTGGTAACCATATAACCAACCCATACGTGTTCCCTACATGTCAACAAGTAGGTTGGAGGAGGGTTAGTGTCCCTCCCCGTAAAACAACTAACTGAATGTCAAACGGTCACTCCTTACAGGTTTATGGCATCTGGCTAGAGACAGACATATAGATAGTAATAATAACTGCAAAAGAACCAACAGTAGTAGTAATAGTGGTAGTGGTGGTGGTGGTGGTGTTAGTAGTAGTAGTAGTAGTAGTAGTAGTAGCAGTAGTAATGAGTATTGTGAAGAATACTGATATAATCATAATAGTTATACCGGAATATACGACTAATACCGGTACTAATACTAATACTAAAACCACCTTCACTACTACTACTTCTACTGATACTCCTCCTCCTCCTCCTACTCTTACTACTACTACTACTACTACTACTACTACTACTATTTCTACTACTAATAATAATAAAGGTGAATATGTCGACGAGTAAAAGGAATAAAAAGAAAAACAATCACTGATAATGATGATGGTGATGACGATGATGATGATGATGATGATTTTTGTTAACGACACAATCAGTAACATTAATAAACAGTCACAATAACACAAACAATGCCATTCAGCGTTAGAAAGAAATGATTTTTTAAAATGCCAATATTGGAAAAGGAGCCAGAGTTTTTTTTTTTTTTTTGTTTGCTCAGTTTATTTTTTTATCAGTCGGTGTTTTCCCTCTGACACACACACACACACACACACACACACACACACACACACACACACACACACACACACACACACACACACACACACACACACACACACACACACACACACACACACACACACACACACACACACACACACACACACACACACACACACACACACACACACACACACACACACACACACACACACACACACACACACACACACACACACACACACACACACACACACACACACACACACACACACACACACACACACACACACACACACACACACACACACACACACACACACACACACACACACACACACACACACACACACACACACACACACACACACACACACACACACACACACACACACACACACACACACACACACACACACACACACACACACACACACACACACACACACACACACACACACACACACACACACACACACACACACACACACACACACACACACACACACACACACACACACACACACACACACACACACACACACACACACACACACACACACACACACACACACACACACACACACACACACACACACACACACACACACACACACACACACACACACACACACACACACACACACACACACACACACACACACACACACACACACACACACACACACACACACACACACACACACACACACACACACACACACACGAAACATCAACAACAAAAGGCACAATGGGTTTAAAAAGTTCACAGTTTTATTATTTTTTCTGACCAGTGTTTCTGCCTCTGACATTTGTGCTGGATAGAATTTTTCACCGTTCACTACGCCTGGTGGCACTGTAGTTAGAGCGCCTCTGTCGGAATGCCTGCCTTCCATAGCTTCAGTCACCATAAAGTGACTGTAGGTGTTTCGATCACGCAATGCCATCAAGGGAAGTAGGCTGGTCATCTACCCACAAATGCACTGATTACTGTAGCCAACTTCAGTGATTTTGGCAACAGTTGAGCTTGTATATTAATTCAGCCTTGAGGGTTATAGGAAAATCTTTGTACGCTGATAGATGAGGTTAGTGCTTGTGTGTGTGTGTGTGTGTGTGTGTGTGTGTGTGTGTGTGTGTGTGTGTGTGTGTGTGTGTGTGTGTGTGTGTGTGTGTGTGTTTGTGTGTGTGTGTGTGTGTGTGTATGTGTGTGTGTGTGTGTGTGTGTGTGTGTTTATGTATCAATCCAGCCTTGAGGTGTATTGGAGAATGTAAGATTGTTAAATTAATGAGGTTAGTTTGGATTACTTTGGGCTAGGTTGGTTAGGTAGCAAAATATAACCACTAAGCAATTGTCTTTAAAGATTAAGGTATTAAAAAGGAGAACGAGAACCCAGAGATGGAGTAAGAGGAAGAGGCAGGTAGAGAACAACAAGAGAGAGGCAATGTGTACCTGTGCCCAGTTTGGATGTAACACTGGCAAACGATAGGTCAGAGTTGAGACAGGTGGGAGAGCCATTGGATACGACCCCAATTAACCTGATAATTAACCTTTCCTGACCTTCACTCCATTCACTTTAACGTGGCGATGATGTTCGTCCATCTGTAGCTTATTTCATATAGATCAGTGAATGAAAAACGCAATGTTACGGCCCTACATTCTTTCCGTAGCACTTCTTCATGACTAACAATATATTCCATTGTTAATCTGTGTTAATCCAGCATGTGAGAGAGAGAGAGAGAGAAAGAGAGAGAGAGAGAGAGAGAGAGAGAGATGGCAGTTTTAGACCAAGCTGAATTAAAAAGAGTATAGCAAACAGTAGGTCAGAGTTGACTGAGGATGAAGGGGTATTGTGTCTGGCCTCACCTAACCTACTAAGAAAACCTTTCCTGACCCACATTTATTTCACTTTAACTTGGTGGAGATTTTCGTCCAATTGTAGCTTGCTTATTTCTCGTAGCTCACTGGCAGAGTAAGACAATACGACCATGCATGCATTCCACAGCACTTTTTCGTGACTAGCACCAAATGTAGTGTTAATCTTATCGGGCAGCATTCAAGATGTAGAGATGACAGTTTTGCCCATAGTTATAGTAAAGTGAGTATAAAGTGAATAAAAATTATAATCAGGACTAACTCACACCAACCCAAGCCAACCCACTTCGCCTCATTTTACTCTACACAAGCTCAGTCTAATCTTACCTGACCTAACTGTGGTTTGTATTCTGAGTGCAAAAGAGGCTCCGTTGCACATCTTACGCAGTGATAAATTTTGCATATTACACTTTTACTTTCGTATGTGGTTCTTAATTTCATTTTATTATTGATGTACTTTTCATCATTAACTATCTATCTATATCTATATACCTAGGCTGCTTCCCCCAAGGAAAGGGGGAAAATCTTAAGATGTACACTGCAGAATAAATCGCCAAGGAACAGGTGCAGCGAGGCCTCTTACGCCACTTAGAAATACTACCGTGAATCTATACCTATTTCTAACC
>NC_137065.1:36919163-36956663 GCF_032717465.1 Coenobita brevimanus
TTTCTCTCCGTTGGGCTCCTCCGATCACAACCTTATTACCTTAACCTGTCCTATCACTCCAGTACGGCCTGTGGACCCTCCAGGGAAACGTCGTCTGTGGCATTTTGGAGCCGCGAACTGGGAGGCCCTCAGGCAGTACTTCTTTGATTTTCCCTGGAATGATTATTGCTTCCATGGCCGTGAGCCATCTGAGTGTGCCTTGCGCATTACGGAGGTTATTCTCTCGGGCATGGAAGCATACATTCCTTTCTCATATCCTTTGACTAATGCAAGAAAGCCTTGGTTTAATCACGCTTGTTCTAATGCTGTCCGCAACAAGGAGAGGGCCTACAAAAGGTACCGGAGCCAACCCACCCCTGAATCACATCATCTTTACGTTTCTGCCCGGAATCGTGCTAAGTCTGTTCTTCGCTCTACTAAAAATAATTTCATCCATACTAAATGCTCTCAACTCTCCGACTCGAATTCTTCCCGCTCCTTCTGGCACCTTGCCAAAAATCTTTGTAACAACTTTACCTCATCATCCTTCCCTCCTCTTTTCTACTCTGATGGTTCTGTAGCTATTTCTTCTACTGATAAAGCAGATCTCTTCGCCTGAACTTTCTCCTCCAATTCTACCTTAGACGATTCCGGTGCTGTTCCTCCATCACTTCCCCCCTCTGACTTCCTCATGGCTGACATTAAAATTTCTTCAGTTGATGTATTTTCTGCCATCACTGGCCTCAGTACTAACAAGGCATATGGGCCTGATGGGGTCCCTCCTGTTGTTCTCAAGAACTGTGCTTCTGTGCTTACACCTTGCCTAGGCAAACTCTTTCGCCTTTGTCTGTCAACTTGTACCTTTCCTTCTTGCTGGAAGTTTGCTCTCATTCAGCCAGTCCCAAAGAGGGGTGACCACTCCCGGCCCTCCAACTATCGTCCAATTGCTTTAACGTCCTGTATTTCAAAAGTTTTCGGGTCAATTCTTAATAGAAAAATTTTAAGGCATCTTTCCTATCACAACCTTCTTTCCGATCGTCAGTATGGGTTCCGTCAGGGACGCTCCACTGGCGATCTTCTCACCTACCTTTCAGACTCCTGGTCATCCTCCTTTCGGGACTTTGGCGAAAGCTTTGCCATTGCACTTGACATCTCAAAGGCTTTCGATCGAGTCTGGCAAAAATCTTTAATTTCCAAACTGCCCTCCTACGGTTTCTATCCTTCTATCTGTGCCTTCATCGCTAGCTTCCTTTCTGGTCGTTCTATAGCCGCTGTTGTAGACGGCCATCGTTCTTCTCCTAGATCTATCAACAGTGGTGTTCCTCAGGGCTCTGTCCTTTCACCAACTCTCTTCCTTTTATTCATCAATGATCTTCTAAGCTGTACATCTAACCCTATCCACTCATACGCTGATGACTCCACCCTTCACCTTTCCATTCGGTTCCCGCAACGCCCATCTCAACAGTTACTTCAAGAAACAAGGGATGAGGCTATGGCACACCTAATGTCTGACTTGGCTCGTATCGCTGACTGGGGTAAAAATAATATGGTTGTCTTTAATGCATCTAAGACTCAGTTCTTGCACCTATCAACCCGACAAAATCTTCCACAGGTATACCCATTAATGTTTAATAATATTCAGCTTAATCCTGCATCATCCTTGAACATGCTTGGGGTTTCATTTACTCAGGACTTATCTTGGAAAGACCATATTACATCTCTTGTAAAATCTGCTTCCAAGAGATTGGGTGTGCTAAGCACGACTCCGCTCTTTCTTTACCCCTGCAATTGTTGACTCTATACAGAGGTTTTATCCGCCCCTGTGTGGAGTACAACTCTCATGTGTGGGGAGGCTCCCCACATACAGCTCTTCTCAATAGGGTGGAGTCAAAGGCTTTTCGTCTCATTAACTCTCCTCCTCTTACTGACTCTCTTCAACCTCTGTCTCTTCGCCGCACTGTTGCATCTTTATCTCTTTTCTATCGCTACTTTAATGGTCACTGCTCCTCTGAACTGTCTGCTTGCATTCCTCCACCTCTACGACGGGCGCGTAGCACCCGTCTGGCAGCAAACTCTCATCCCTTTTCTGTCCAGCTCTCTAATGCAAGAGTTAACCGTTACTCCCAGTCTTTCATTTATGCAACAGGTCAGCTCTGGAACTGTCTCCCTCTATCTGTATTTCCTGCTGCCTATGATCTCCAGTCTTTCAAACGCAGTGTGTCCAGGCATCTCCAAATGATCGGATCTTGAATTTGGCTCTCTATTGTATTTTGTTTTTCTCTTGGAGGGAACTGTTACTGCGGGCCATGGCCTTTGGTTCCTTCTTCCTCGCATAAAAAAAAAAAAAAAAAAAAAAAACTCTTACTATTTTTGTACATTCTCCTCTAATGTCACCTCATCCTATTATTTTTTATTTGAGCGATCTATAGTTATCTATATATGTATGAAATATCTGTTTATCTATCTATCTAACTATCTATCTGACTGTCTGTATATCTGTTTGCATATAAAGCTATCTACCTACTTACTTACATACCCGTCAGTCTATCTGGCTTTCTGTCTCCCTGTTTTTCAGTCTGTCTGTATGTCTGTCTATTTGTATCTATATATGACTGTTCATCTATCATCAGTCTATTTTACTATCTATCTATCTATCGACCTAAATCTCTTTGCACGGTGCCTTCCAAACTAAAATTACACTATCTATCTATCTATCTGTTGAGTATGAGCAGGTGTGCATCTGATTTGGAACGAGTTACACTTTATTATTATCAATCTATCCGTCTGTCTATCCATTTATCTATATCTATCTATCTATCTATCTATCTGTCTACCTATCAGTCTATCCATCCATCCATCTATCTATCTATCTATCTATCAATCAAGAGAGAAAGAGAGTATGAGCAGGCTTACATCTAAATTAGAATGAGCTACACTTAATTATTATCCTCTTATCTATCAGTCTGTCTGTCTGTAGTTACATGTGATAGAGTTGGATCGAGGAAGTGTGGAGAAGTGTGACAGGGTGTAATTTGAATGGGGAATGAGTAATAATTATTGTTTATCTGTCTACTTACCTATTTATCATTATCTGTGTATCTGTTTATCTCTGGATATTAATGTTTGTCTTTCCATCCATTCAGCCATATATGTGGATATGTATGAGTGTACGTTAGTGGTGATGGAGTTGCAGTAGGCTGAGAGAGTGTGGGCTGCATGGTGTGGAAGGGCGTTAGTTGTGGTTGAGCTAAACTCTGATGTAAAATGGCCAAAAATAACTCTCCCATCTCTTTCCCTACTCCTCTCCAGTGTGTGGGTGACCGTGTTTTAAATACTCTACTCTTTTCACTCTAACTTGGTCTGAAATTGCCATATCCCAGTCCTAAATTTTGAGCCGTAGCAACTGATCAGCACTAGAGTATGATGCCATAGTTCTTTCACCTTAACTTCGCCCAGATTTTCGTCTTTTTTTTTTTGGCTTATTTCACTTGGCTCGGTGGCAGAGAAAGACAATACTACGGGTCTTCTGTACATCTTTCTCGTAGTAATTCATCGTGACTAGTATCATACGACTGTTAATCTGTTGCTACAACTCAGCATTTAAAAATGAAAGATGGCAATTCTTGGTAAAGTTAGAAATGGGATTCTTAACCGGGCGTATCCATACACCTTGGGGTATGGGAACAAAAACCTGGGGTTATGAGACTCGTTCTCTGAATATATATTGATAGATTGATAGATATACAGTACATATATATATATATATATATATATATATATATATATATATATATATATATATATATATATATATATATTATCATGTGCCCTTAAACCACAAAGGAATAAATACTGTAATATTAAATCCTAATTATTTTCTTTACTGTTCCGTTACTAATTATCCACATGTAAAGTAAAATCAAGCTACTGGCAGTATTTGAAGTCATAATGACACCTAATGGGACTGGTGATGATTTCGACAATCTGGGGAAGGGGGTACGGAAACATTGTGGGCAATCTACTAGGAGTCTGAACAAGGAAAAGGGTTAAGACCCCCTTGAGCTTGAGTGAGAAGAAAATAGACATCAATAAGTATCATGGAAGGGTTAGAGCAGCAGTATTATATTATGATGCCAATAAACAAATCGAAATAAGTTGCAAATGACAAAAATCTAGACCAAATTTAAGGTGAAAAATCTATAGCACCATGTACTAGTATTAATCTGTTGTTACAGGTCAAGATTCACAATGGAGGGATGGTAGTTTGAAGCCAAATTAAAGTGAAAGGAGGATATTAAAATTTCCACATCAATTCCGTATTCCACCTCTGTGTGTGTACAGCCGTACCCCGCGCCTGAGTGTATAATTATGACGACAGGCAAAACAAGGAGGAGGCGCTAGGTCATATATGTTGTTCTCCGGGGCAGTTTTGGGTCAAGTTGATGAGAGAATATTACAGTAATTGTCGTTCCCATTACAGATTCCACTTCACTGTGTAGTCGACAGAACTCTACGTCTGAGTGTATTTGGCGGAGGTCGAAACAAGCATAAGGGAGCAGTGGGTCGTATACACTGTCCATTGGCGCAATTGTTACACAAAAAAATAACAATACCCTAATACTGTACCAGGAGTAGATAAATGCAGCAGGTGCCGGTGCTGCAACAAACTCTGCAGGATGTTTCTTGATTTACTGAGGTGAATGATACAGGTGTGTATGGTGTATGAGATTTTGTCTGCTAAGAAGAGCTCAAAGCCGATCAGCTTTTGCTGAGCTTGCAAATACCGGTACTCTGATCTAGCCACAACAGAATTTGTAACAGCTACATTATGCATTCCTACAACTACATCATACAGCTAATTATACATTAAGGCATATATATTACTCAAATTCTATTGCGATTTTAAGCCAGGTTGAAGTGAAAGAACTACAGACACCTTCCTCTTAATTTGAGATTCCGCATTATTGTGCTGGCGACCGTCTAAGTGTATATGAAGAGGGTCGAAGCAAATTTCAAGGAGCGCTGGGCCAAAGATATTTCTTTTGACGCATATTCAGGTAGGAGAGACGGCAGTTTTATACCAAGTTAAAGTAAAAGGTGTACGGTTATTCTCTTTTCTATTCCAGATTCCACTTCGTTGTGTGGGCGACCGAACTCTCCGCCTAAGTGTGTTTGACGGGGGGAGAAACAAACGTCAGGGAGCCCTGGGTCATATTTATTGTCCTTTGGCTCAAGTGTTGCTGGATTCTGCCAAGCCTGATCCGCCTGATGCCGCCCCGGTGTTGGTTAGGGATCTGGTGAAGGTGGGTGAGACAGACAGATAGTTAGATAGATAGATAGGGAGGTAGATATACAAATAGATAAAGACAGGTAGATAGGTAGATATCCTGATGCTTCCCGCAGATTGATTAGATATTTGGTGAAGGTGTGTGATATATAAGTAGATAGGTAGATAGACAGGCAGAGAGAGAGAGAGAGAGAGATTGATGAATTATATAGCCAGGAATAGTTTTGAGCTTATCTGATCACTTGCCTTTTATACGATGAGGGGTGGGCAGGTACGGTAGATAGACAGATAGACTGATAGATAAACAGAGAGAGACAGATGGATAGATAGATAGACAGAATGATAGATAAATGGAAAAAAAGATAGGCAGACAGATAAATAGATAGATAGATAGATAGACAATCAGATAGGTAGATTGATAGATAGAGTGGTAGACAGATAAGAATGCAGAAATATGGGAACAGATAGGTGTGTAGATAGATACATGGTTAGATAGACAAGTAGACAGACAAGTGATACAAATAATTAGTTAAATGCGGTACATCGACATATGGGAATATTTGTTATGTGTATAGACTGAGGGATAACTCTGCAGGTCGATTATGGTAGAACATTCGTTGAAAATGAGATTATTCTAATATGCTGATGATTCCTTGCCTGTTTTATTTTAGTACTAGTTTTTGTGTAATATGGCAAGTGTTCACCAGTCTCCAATGAAAAATAAAAGCTGTCCAAAATCATTTATTTTTTTCGAAATAGTCAGTGGCATTTTGTCACACCCACATGGACGGTCAAATATAAAGCTTGCACCTAACTGTGTCACTCCCTCCCTCCCTTACTTATCCACTGAGATGCTGTACTTTCTTGATGAACTGGCTCTAGGAGGAAAGGAGGAATGTTGGGAAAACAAAAATTTTGCTAAGTAGCAGACCTTCCCTTGGACCAAGTTTCAGGTAGGGTGGGACTCCAGTGCCGTCCCACGGGGGCAAAGCGGTCCCTGCGTGTCCCATCAAAAACCGTTGGGCACGGCCTTTTTTTTTTTTTTCTTTCTTTTTAACCTTGGAAAACGAATGATTGACGTTCACCGTGACCACGTTTTGGGTGGGGTAAAACCACCCAAGGTCGTTCCTCACAGGGCACCGGTCTGCCCCCCGGCTCTCGACAGAGCCCCTGTGCACGGCCATTGTCTTTAACCCAGGAACATAATTATGTGCATACTGGTAGGCATTTACCCCGGCCACATTTTAGGTAGAGTGGGACCCCCGATGTCCACCCCTTACGGGCAGAGAGAGGTTATCCCCAGGGGAACAATGGAATAGTTTATTTATTTTTTCCCTAAGAGCATAAAATTTTGGACAATGATAGATATTTACTGGTGCCACATTTTAGGCAGGATGAATCCCCCAAAGGCCACCACCACAGGAGGGGGAGAGGGTGGCCCCCCGGGGGTTCTGGCCAAAACCTTTATGCAGTTATGTTTAGGAACGAGTGATTTTGCATACTGGTAGACGTTCACCGTGATCACGTTTTAGGCAGAGTAGGACGCCCGATGACCATCCCCAATGGGAACAGCGCCATTGGTGTTATGTAGGAATACGATATTTTTCACCCGGACTGAGAATTACAGAGGGTAGGGTCTCCGGTTTTTGTCCCTCCACCTCACGCTTAAATTATTATTTCTTTCCATTTTAATATTGCAGGGATGTGTGCGGCTATCAAATGGAGTCCTTTATCTTGTTTAGATGTGGGAGTAATTGTACAAGTAACCCGCAGTCAGTGACACCCTAAGCATTTTCACACACAAGGTTTTGCAATTTAGCGAAGCACCATATGGCTCCGCATCTCTCTCGGACTTCTACATTTTTTTTTAGGTAACCTCTCCCCCTCATCACCTCCACCTCTTCATATCAGCCTCCATAAAATGAGCCTATGTTCACCACAGTGGCAAACTCTCACACTGACCCCTCACTTCCCCCGACAGGAGGATGAGAGTGAAGGCAGGAGTGATCTGGGTGAACTACTCCTCTCTCTCACATACAACGACACCCTACATCGTCTCACCCTTACCGTCTTCCAAGCAAGGGGGCTTAAGGTGAGTGAGCGAGCGAGTAGGTAGGTGAGTAAGTACAAAAAAAGTGAATGGGTAAGTAAGTAGACAAATAAGTAAGTAATTAAATAAGTAAATAAATGGGTATGTAAGTAACATAGGCCCATATATGGGTATGTGTGGAAAATTATACTTGTGAGCTCTAGTCAGGATTCTGGGCGCTTGAATGGTGTGTGAATGAGTGTGTAGCCCACATTACACTGGATAAACTGTTGTTTAGTTCTCACTTTACTATTTTCTTTTTCTCCTTTATTCTTCTTGCTTTCTCGACCTTGCCTTACGCCATCGCTGGGTGGGAAAAGAGGTCGGGATGATGATGATGATGATGATAATGTGATGATGGTGGTAATGGTGGTGGTGGTGATAGTCATGATGATGATGATGATGATGACACTTAGGCGGAACAAAAAAGGATTAACTATTAACTATTAACCGTTACTCCCAGTCCTTCATTTATGCAACAGGTCAACTCTGGAACTGTCTTCTTCTGTCTGTATTTCCTGCTGTCTATGATCTCCAGTCTTTCAAACGCAGTGTGTCCAGGCATCTCGAAATGAATGAATCTTGAATTTGGCTCTCTCTTGTATTTTGTTTTTCTCTTGGAGGGAACTCTTTTTGCGGGCTCATGGCCTTTGGTTCCTTCTTCCTCGCATTAAAAAAAAAAGAAAAAAAATTCCAGTGAAGTATTTTGTATTTCTGCCAAGGAAGTTAATGTTTGGGACTCAAGTTCATTTATCTCTCTGTATGTGTGTTTGTCTCTCAGGTAGCAACATTATGGATCCCTTACCTGTAACCTATCTACCTACCTGGTTACTTATTTGCCATTCATCCTTTTTACCTGTGTCCTCTTCCACCTATCCACCTACTTGCCTACATACCTCCCTTGTACACCATTCTGACTGTTTTCCTACCTACCAACCAACAAAATACCCATTACTTACCTTTGTTTGTTTCTCTACGTACCTCTCATCCTACTTACCTACCTACCTTTCTGATTCTACACTACTGTACCTACTTTGCTCTCTTATGATTTACCGTTTCTCTCCTCACCAGACAACCTACATACTTACCTACCTACCGACCAAGTTACAAACCTTCTAACCAACCAACCAGCCAACCAACTACCTATCTACTTCCCTGCCTACCTACCTACCTACTTACGTCCAACTTACACCCACAGGTGCAGGAGGGCGAGGTGGTGTCGTGGGTGAAGGTGAATCTCATCGGTCAGCGTCGCACAGTGAAAAGCAAGAAGACAGTGGTGGTTGCGGCGACAGAGGAACCACACTACAGCGAATCATTCCACTTCAGAGCGTCGCCTCCACTTGATGCACTCCACTTAGATGTACACTTGTTCCTTGCGCCTAATTCTACGGCCAAGGGTTAGTGGAGAGAGAGAGAGAGAGAGAGAGAGAGAGAGAGAGAGAGAATAACAGGCTGTGACAGACAAACAGTAATATAGCAAATAAGTCCACGTTAGAAGGCCTCCTCCACTTGATGCACTCCACTTAGATGTACACTTAATGCTACGGCTGAATGTGAGAAAATGAGAGAGAAATAGAGGAGGAGAAAGATAGATGATAATGTAGATATTAAGCTAGGTCTTGAAACTAATTGTATATGGACTTCCTCGCCTCCTAGAGAGAAAGTGTATGAGAAATTGAGAGAGAAACAAGTCCATTATTTATACAGCTAATTATTCCACTTTCACGCGTCCCCTCCACTTGACGCACTCCACTTAGATGTAGCAGTAGCCCGTGCACCTAATTTTACGGTTAAGAGTAAATGGGAAAGGGAAAAGAGGAAGAGAAGGGGGAGAAAAGGTTAGAAGAAAAGGAAGAGGAAAGGATATGAGAGGACCGAGTTAGAGAAAATGGAGAGAGAGAGAGAGAGAGAGATAGATAGATAGATAGATAGAGAGAGAGAGAGAGAGAGAGAGAGAGAGGCCGCATTCCTTCAAGAGTCCATTGCCGCCTCCACAAGATTCTCGTCACCTAGATATCCACTTGTTCTTGAGAGGGAGTGGAAGAAGGGAAAGAGGAAGAAAATGGAGGAGAAAAGGGAGAGAAGAAAGCTAAATAAGAGGAAAGGAGAGATGAGAAAGAGAGGAGAGAAAGAGAAAAGAGGAGGGAAGGGTAAAACAAAGAGAGTAAGGAGAAAAGTCTAAAGAGAGAAGTTGGATGGAGGAAAAAAAAGGAGAGAGGGGAAATATAGAATTTAGAGAGAAGGAAGAATGGGAGAAAGGAGATGGAAGGAAAGAAAGAGAGAGAAAAGAGAAGGGAGAAAAGGAGAGTGGAGATGGAGGGAGAAAGGAGAGGGAAGGAAAGTTAGAAAAGGGATAGAAGAATGGAGAGAAAAGCTGGAGGGAGGAAGGCGAGGGAAGATGGGAAAGAAATAAATGAAAGAGATGGAAGAGAAGAAGAGAATTGTAGGAATGGAGAAGAAAGAGGTAAAGAGAGCAAGAGGAGAGAAGGGAAAAAGGGAGAGAGAAGCTAAAGTGAGGAAGGACGAACGAAAAAGAGAGAAATGAAAGAAAAGTGGTGAGAGAGGATGAAGGGAGGAAGAGGAGGGGAGAAGGTAAAGAACTTAAAAAGAGAATGAAGAATGACAAGTTGCAGAGAGGAAAGAAGATAGAAGGATGAGGAGGAGGAGTGAACAGAGAAGGGAGAGAGACCGTGGTTGGAGGAAGGAGTGGTAAATGATAGTATCTATAACAGCAGAACCACATTGTAGTCAGTCTCTCCAATTTCTATCGCCCCATCCATTAAATATATGCTTGACCAGACAGATTCTTTTTAATCTACAACAACAACAACAGCTGCTACTACTACTACTACTACTATTATTACTGTTGTTGTTGTATTGTATTGTGCTGTAATGTATTTTATTCTATTACAGGTCGAGCGGTGGGTCGAGTGGTATTGGGTTCACACATGTTTGCAAGAGGTCGAGGTTTAACCCACTGGACTCAGGCCATCACAGCGCCCAAGCAGAACATTCAGCAGTGGCATCCGCTGACTGACCCTGCTGAATAAGTCTGATACATCTGTACTATATTCTGTGCACTTTAACTTGGCCTAAGATTGACATGTCTCTATGTTAAATGCTGTGTTGTAGCAAACTATTCAGCAGTTGCCTCCTTTTACTGACTGCACTGAATAAGCTTGTTACATCTATACAATCTAGCTATTTATCTCTTGCAAACTATTCAGCAGTGGCATCCTCTTACTGACTCGACAGAAAAAAGTGTTGATACCGATGCAGTACTGTACTATTGTCACTTTACCATTGCCTGAAATTGCCATATCTCCAATGTGAATGTTGAATTATACCTATAGATTAACACCACAAAATGGTGCTATGCTCTTTTCACAAGAACTTGGCCCTACATTGCCGTCTATCCAACTTGAGTGCTGAGTGGGAACAAGAACATATCACTAGTTTATGGTAACCCATGCCTCTCTAAAACATTCCAGTCTACCGATATGCCTACTACACTCTGTCCACTTTATCTTGTCTAAAACTGCCGCCTTTTCATCTTGTAAGTTGAGCTGTAGCAAGATTAACGTAAGAATGGATGCTAGTCACGAAGAAGTGTTATGGAAAAGATGTTGAGCCATAGCCTTGTAATTTTCTGTCACAGAACTACGTAATGTACACTGCACCATCGTCATTCAATCCCACTCCGCCCCACATAAACAGGAGTGTTGGGGCTGTGGCCTAGGCTACCCGATCACGATATTTAAGGCAAGGGTGACCAGCCTAACCCTCTTCCCAGTGGTATTATGCGAGCAAGACATCCCCACCACTCCTCAGACGGACACCCTTACAGGCTCCATCCAGTCAGAGCGCCGTAACTAGAACATCAGGCGTCATTTGATTATATGGTTACCACTCAGTGTAGTTAATGGGTATCTGTGCCAAGTTAAGGTGAAAAGAGTATAGTGGCGACCTCTTTACTGAATGATGACACAGGATTCTTTAAGTGGCTACTATCAATATATTAATACTAGCCTATACGTCCCTCGTTTAACTTGTTTTAATTTGCCATTTTTCCGCCTTGAATGCTAAGTGGTACGAAGCGATTAACACTAAAATAAGCTGCAAAATGAAGAAATCCTCCGCCAGGTTAAAGACAACGAGCTATAGCAACATTCCCTTAATTTAAGTTGACCCAAATTTTTCTCCGATTCAGCTTATTTCACGTAACTCAAGGCAGAAAAAGACACTGCTACGGCTCTGCATCATTTTCGTTGCACTTCTTCGTGACTAGCATCCAATTCTAGGGTTAATCTGTTGCTACACCTTAGCATTCCATGTGGATGGATGGGAATTTTAGGTAAAGCTGAGATTGACAAAGTATAGCATATCATATCCTTTAACTGTGTGGTAGTACTAAACCAACATATTCTCAGTAGTTCTAACACCACTTTGTAACCCCTTATACCTTCTAACATCCTCTAATAATCTGGCACCCTTTTACTGAATAGTAACACCATTTAAATGAGCTCTAACGCTTTCTAACACTCTTTACGCAGCTCTGATATACTTTGACTTATTCCTGACACCATTTACTGAATGCAACATCTTCTGATACCACTTACTACGCATTTGACACTCTTATACAGGACACTGGCGCCATTTAACCGAGCTCCGGCACCTTCCTACTGAGTCCTACATTCTCTTCACTATAACTTGGCTTAGAATAGCCGTCTCGCCATATTGAATGCTGAGCTGTAACAGAGAATTAACACTAAATTATAATGTTTATTATGATGGAATGCTGTTAGATTGGATGTAGAGTTATAGTATTTTTTTTTTCTGCCGTTGAGCTAAGCTAAACAGTTGGGCGTAGTTAAGCTAGAAAGAGTGTAGTGCAGCTAACTTGGGAAAAGACTTCGTAACCTACCTCTGAATTCACCTTGATACTCTCTATACACTTCTCACCTTAACGTGACTCACATACTTGTCCTTCGCATTTTTACGTAGTTCAGCGGCAGGAAAAAGACAATACTACGACTCCACAGCCTTTCCATAGAACTTCTTCGTGACAGGCATCATATATGAGGGCTAATCTAATGTTACAACTGTGCAGTGAAGACTAGCAGGTTGCGGCTTTAGGTCAAGTTAAAGTGAAAAGTATATATCACTTTTAACTTCACCCAGAAGTCACCTCTAATTTAGTAGATAATTATCAACACTTCTAACTATATTCAAATAGTAGCCAACCTATAGTCAGTCTGTTTTCTCCTGGCTGAACCGGGCTACTTCTACAGCATGAGTACTAAGTCGTGGTTGCATGAAATATAAATAGCCTTATTTTTGAGGTAGGAATGAATCTCCTTGGTTTCTAGTCAAATGTATCCTTCGATCTTCTGAGTTGAAAAGGGTTTACAGACCTTTGTTAGATGAAAACAAGCATAATAGTTCCCCGTAAATGATGTAAAAAATTCTAACTTCACTCTAGCAAAATGACAGTAGTTACTAGTACCTCTAACTTCAACTAGATAGTAATTAGCACCTCTAGCATCAACCAGATAGTATCTAATACCTTTAACAAGATAGTAACTAGCACCTCTAACTCCAACTAGAGAGTAACTAACACCTCTAACTTGATACATATGGTCAAATTATTCCTAACTTCAACCAAAATAGCAACTAGTACCTCTAACTTTGCTAGAATAATTCCTGGTACCTCCAGCCACAAGCGAATGATCTCCAATGTACCTGTATCTGCAACTAGATAATAATCATCACCTCTGGCTAGAGTAGTATAGTCTAACACGCCACCAGTACCTCTGACCTGACTAGAATGCTTACTAGTACCTGTAACCTCAATAAAATGATCTTATGCACCTCTGACGCCAGATAGTAACTATCACCTCTAGCTCAAATGAAACAAACTCGCTTCTAACTTGAATAAAAATAGCCACTAGTACCTCTGACTTGATTAGGATTCCTACTAGTATCCCTAATGTTAAGATAATGATCTAAAGGCACCTCTAGCTGACATTAACTAGCAACTACCATCTCTGACTCAAAAACCATAGTCTAACCGAAATTGCCACTAGTACCTCTTACTTGACTAGAATGCATACTAATACTTCTGACTTGAAATTATCCTAAAATACCTCTGACTGATGCCACATAGTAACTGGCACCACAAACTTGAATATTGCTCTAACTCGCCTTTAACTGTAACCAAACTTACCACCAGTACCTCTAGCTTTACTGGAATACTTACAGGTACTAGTACCTCTGACTTCAAGAGCGTGATATCTTAATATACGCCTAACAGCAACTAGAGAGTAACTAACACTTCTAACTCGATAAATATAGTCTAACTCGCCTTAACTTCATCCACAACAGCCACTAGTATGTCTAACTTGGCGAAAATGCACACTAGTGCCATTAATCTCAAGAGAATGATCCGCACTTTATCTCTAACTACAGTTAAATAATAACTAGCACCTAATAGTCATTTACCCCTTCAACCAAAATAGCCCCTAGTACCTTTATTCTAGTCAGTGTAACTCCTTGAACCTCTAACCACACAAGACTAATCCCTAATACCACTAACTTAGGCTCTGACACTTCTAACCGATGTCATCATTAAGCTTAAGGCAATCAATGCAAATCGCCTCTGACTCCTCTCTGACATGCTTAGAATAGGCACAAGTACCTCCAACTTCAAGAGAATGGTCCGTCGTGTATCTCTGACTGCAGCTAGAAAGTAACCAACCTCTCAACGTTTTAACAAGTAGCAACTAATTCCTCAAACTTCAACCAAAATAGTCACTAGTTCCTGTAACGTAGCTATAAACGCTCCTAAAATCCCTAACCTCACAAGAATGATGCCTAATATATCACTAATTTAGATATTCACACTTCTAACTCGTGATGTCACTACTAGTCTTAGGATAATCACTAGAAATCGCTTCTAACTCGCCTTCCACATCTCTAATCCAACTTCAGCTTATAGTTTTATGTGTAGCGCATGTGTGTAGAGAATGTGCACATGCGTGAGGGTAAATTTAGATGTATGTGTACGTGTGTACTATAAGGAAATATGTGGCTGAGTACACACATGCACACACACATACATATATAAATAGTACATACACACATACGTTCAAACTATGTACACACACTTCAAAGTGACTGAGTTCAAATACTCATACATGTACATAAGGATATAAATGGCTGGGCACACACACACACACACACACACACACACACACACACACACACACACACACACACACACATATATATATATATATATATATATATATATATATATATATATATATATATATATATATATATATATATATATATATATATATATATATATATATATATATATATATATATATATATATATATATATATATATATATATATATATATATATAGATATATAACACATGCACACTATGTACACATACTTCAAAGTGACTGAGTTTACATACAGTGCATGTATTTGAGGATATTATATGGCTGGGTACAGACACACACACACACACACACACACACACACACACACACACACACACACACGAACGAGTACAGTATTATAAGTAAATAAAGAAAATAATATAAATATATCATAATGAGATATAGCCGTGTACAGTGTTATATATGATGCCTATAGAGTATACTGATATCTGGCTGTTTAGCAAAGAAGATTTCCTAACAATCTCCTTGGCGATTCATCCTCTACATTATTTCTTGACTCCTTCAAGCAGATGGCATATATATATATATTTATATATTTATATATATATATATATATATAGATATATATATAGATATAGATATATATAGATATATATATATAGATATAGATATAGATATAGATATAGATATATATATATATATATATAGAGAGAGAGAGAGAGAGAGAGAGAGAGAGAGAGAGATATATATATATATATATATATAAAGAAGCCACAACAGCAGTTCATATTTTGATAAGTGTTTTCTGTATATAGTTCACCATCCTTGCTCTAGAGAAATTTTTACTCAGTGTCACTAACACCATGTCACAGTTCATATAATTGTAAAGGCGCATTTCTCCTCGTGTAAAATCGAGACTATAGAAGGTGCTTCAGCTGGATTGAGCCAGTAAAGATGTATAACCCACAGCTGGATGGAGTGCATTGCTTGCATAATGCCACCCACAGAGGAATTATGGTTGGTCACCCTCATCTTTAATATCGGCACTGAGTACTTAGCCCCGTGCCCCTATGCAATTGACGGTGCGAAAAAGGTTTTGATGAAGGATGGATGAATTGGTTATTATTATTATTATTATGCATGAATTGGTTATTATTATTATTATTATGGATGAATTGGTTATTATTATTATTATTATTATTATTATATTTCCCTATGTATCTAATTCTCTAATAGCCAGATGCCTTAATCATCGAAGGCTGTCTTCATGTGCATCACCTTCATGTCACCTTGTCATCTGCCATCTCGTTGCTCACTCTCTAACTCATACCCCCATCTTCTGTTATATCCCTCAAATATACGGAATAGTCGCAGGAGAACAGTGGTAGCGAATGGTGATATTAAACACAAAACACTTGAAAACACATGAACTTTCAGTTGTGGCTTAATATAAATATTATCCAAAATATCAACTCCCAAACCCCTTCACTGCGAGGTCTGTGTTGTTATGTCATTCTGGCAACCCTCCTATCCCCCCAAAAAGCATGGCTGGCTGTAGAAGAAACGCAACTTCATTCTGAAATCCACCAGGTTCAAGTTTCTGATAAACCTGGTGCTACAACTGCTGCTGTTGCCGTGAGAGGATTTTAGATGTCGTTGCTGTGGCCCTAGGCTCATCTGGCTGTGAACCCAGTGGACTGCAGCCTGAAGCTGTCCCTTTCCTCACCTCACAATTCCCCGTCAGGGGGATTGGGAGGAAGTTGAGGGGCATTTGCATAATCGGGCAACTCCACCGCCCGGGTACAGTATGTCTGCCCCCACTTGAAGGAGTCTTGTAGCAGCCAGAGTAGAAAATTAGTGTAGTGAAGGGTACGATATCCTGTATATTGTAGTAAGATTTATATGGTTATCGAATGCTTAGCTATAACAAAGAATCAATGAGTAGTGAATATATAAATAGATGGTTTATATTTATGTATATTTATGTCACCAGTAATATAAATAGAAATTTAAATTATGATTTCTATAGGCAAGGTAAATAATCATCCTCAGAAATTACAAAGACTTAAATTATGATATAGCTGTCTATGTAAGGGTCTGTTGTGAGAATTTATGTACAATTTGAATATATTCCGTATATGTATGTAAGGTTATATAATTTTCTGTCATATAGGTTCATTTAGTGATTTGCAGAGTGGTCCATTAGAAACCCACAAGGAAGTATCTTTCGTGTTATGAGGAGGGCTCAGCCTGCCGGTTTGGGCGAAGGTGTGGCAGTGGGAGTAGGTTCTTATTTAGGGATGCAGGAAAGACAATGATAACGCTGACTGAGCCGTCCCCAAAACACACAAGAAATTGCCCGACGGAGTGAAAGAGAAGCGTTATATATGGATGAGCCAGTAAATAATGTAGGCTTATATCAGTTTTAGTTCCTGCATATAATTCAGCTGATGATAGTGTTAGATATTTAGTTATTATATATAGCTCAGTTAGTGGTGTCTATAGTGTAAGATTATAATATATATATATATTCTTTAGTCACTGTATTATTCCATTAATAGTGTCCGTATTTAGTTAAGTTATTGATAAATACTGTATAAAGTTATAGACGATTATTATGAGTTACTCTATACATTTAAGTTATTGATGTATATTATGTAAAGTTATTATTAGTCTACATCGGTATTAACCACTATACACAGCTCATTTAATGATGTACAGGATATAGGGTTATATCATATTGATCACTGTCGTAACATTATTAGTCACTAAATGCATTTCGTTTCGTAATGTGTATAGCATAAGGTTATATACTTGTTAATCACTATATTATACCATTATTTGTTTCTTGATAGTGTTCAATTAGTGATATTTATTATGTAATATTATTTATTACCATGTACAGTTCAGTTAGTTAAAAATGCTGCGTAAAATTATCACTGCATCATATTGCTATTAGTTACTATATGCATTTCCGTTAGTGATGTAAGTTACACTAGGGTATCATATTATTAATCACTGTGTTATTGTTAATCAATATGAATAGTGTGGGGTAGGTGGGGGCGCTCACCATTCACTCACTTGATGTAGTGCTGCTCTCGGGTGTCTGCCCTTTCTTCTCCTCCATCCTTCTTTCCATCCATCCTCTTGTGTCTTTCCTTCATTGTTACCTCTTTCTTCTGTCTGCGGGTGACTCTGCACTCCCTCTTGAGTCTTTTTTTCCTTCCTTCTTTTCTCTTCCTTCTGCCTTTGGGTGACTCTACACTGAGTGATAAGCCAAATGGTTTCCTGTACACCAAGAATCCATTTACTACGCTGGGTGGTAACCATATAACCAGATTTTGGCGCCTGGTGGTTTAGTTGGTAATAACGGTGCTCCAGTCGGATTGAGCCGATGAAGGTTTATATTCAAGGGGTGGTTGGGGTTTATTGCTCACGCAATGCCACTCAGGGATGAGTGAGGCTGGTCACTCTCATCTTAAATGCCAGGACCAACTTGCCTAGCCCCGGGCTCCTACGCTCCTCATGGGGCAACGTAGGATGGGATGATGGATGGATGGATGGAATATGTATAGTTCAGTTAGTAATATATATATATATATATATATATATATATATATATATATATATATATATAGTGTGTTACAGGGAAGGCTCAGTTCACGTTATCAGTGTCTGTCCTACATCATTTCATTTCTTACTCCTAGTGCCACACTCACACCCACACCAGCAGACTGAGCCGTCCCTACAACATAGAATATACCACAGGTGAGTTTCTACTGGAGTGCTATTTACGGACCACCCAATACATTTCAGTTAAAAATGTGTATCAAGTTATGTCAGTATTGGTCACTATATACAGGTTGAATAAGGATGAGGACAATACATATATGAATATAACCACTAGCGTAGGCAGTAAATAAAGTCATATCAACAGCCATTTTCTGTAGTTTTATCCTGGTGGAATAGTGGGTCAAGGCCCTCCAAGGGGATGGGTCCCATGAGTGTTTCCAATTGACGGGTGGTTGTGATTCGTTGCTCCCATAATGCCAATCAGGGATAAGAACTGGTTACTCCCCTTACATGTCTGGGTTTAATAGCTTAGACCTGGACTCCTAGCGCCTGATGGGGCCAAAAAATCAGATAGATAGAAAGACAGACATTCAGATGGATAGATAAACTGATAGCTCGATAACAGATACATGAATGGATGGATTGTTAAAGATAAAATAATAGCTGGCTAGCTAGACAGACAAGCAGAGAAACAGACAGACAGATATCACAGACATCCTTAGGCTACATTTTTGCACTTGAGTACTTCCTGCTTTATGGGACAGTTCTATGAAGCACGTGCAGAGATCAGAGGTTCTGTGAAATAGTACTATCAACCCAGGCTCATTTGAATGTAAGTCAGGTGGACAGCAAGCTGACGTTTCCCTCCTCCTGCCGTTCACCGTCCCCTTTTCTGGGGGAATAGATGGAATGCTGAGGGACGTTTGTACAAGCAGGCAATGCAGTTGTCCTGTTAGATCAGTGCCACAGCATAAGGTGTCTTTCGTCAGTCTGTTCCATAATGTGTACTGACGTATTCTTTTACATTTTGTTGTTGCTACCTCCAGACCATTTTTGTAAACTCAGGTGGAGACCTCTAATTGTAACTTGATTAATAACTGCTAAATATTGCCAAGGCTGTTCATTTAGCGCTTTTGGGAAAAGCTGTAGAAAATTTAGTATATTCGCGTCTCTAAATTTCGACAAGATCTCGCAATAATTAAGAAATTTTTGTTTAATGTGAACTCTCAATTTTCCGGCGTAATTGAGCCAAGCCCTACGGCGAATAAAGTGAAACACTGAATATTGTATAGTACCTCCACTAACCCCCGGAGATAATATGGCTGTTTGGCGTGCTCCACTACAACAAGTTTCAGACAGTAGGAACCTGTTGCACTGGCACAACACAAAACAGATATGCGCTGTTTGCTCCCGTTACGACGAGGTAATGACTTCTCTTTCTCGTCAGCCAAGGTATTACTCGGTATTGACCTGAAGAACAGACCAGTTTCATCAGTGTTTTAAACCTGATTGAGACATAACCCTTTATCGTTGATCAGGTTTTGAAGCTTGGTGCGAAACTCATCAATTCCTTTGGTATCTACATCCAGTGTTTCACCATAGGTAATCTTGTTGGACAGCACATGTCGAAGGTTGAGCCGAATATGCCAACCTTCAGACACCTTAAAATCCGCAATCCCCAGTTGCTCAGCGAAATTGGTGGCTGCAGCCTTCAACTAGACGGGACGCACAATCATACCACTGGCGTTAGTATGTTAGGTAGGGAGGAAGGTGGGTAGCTAAGTACTGTAGGTAGATGAAACCAGTGTCGATAATGTGGATGATGTGGAGAATTGTATAAAGTCATGAGAGGTTAGATAGCTCATGGGTTTTATCTTGAGGTAGGTATTTCTATGTCTCATTTGCCCCTGTCTGTCTGTCTTGTATCGTACAGAGAGATGCTGTACTGTATATGAATGAAGAACAAAGATCTAAATGCCAATGAACTTAAAACTAATCCTACTCTTTAAAATTTTAAATAGTTGCCTGAACATTATTTATATACAGCATGCATTTAACACTACACATTTATAACTGTAATACTTGACCTCTTCACTAAGCGAGAAACTAACGAGGAGAGTTTATGTTGGTGAGGTGGAAGGGGGAGAGGGAGGGGGAGGCCGAGGAAGAGGTGAAGGAATGAGGTGGAGAGGTATAGGGTGTGAGCTGGGGGGAGGGCAGTGAAATGGCTGGGGACAGAGCGACATGGAGGTGATTTGTTTGTGGCCACCCCTTACGGGATTAAGGCGTCTGGCGATATGTAGTTACTCTCCCAGGATTTTAATCAGATAAGGGAAGGGGTAAAAAAAAAAATCATAAATCAATGCGAGGCCATTTTTTATCATGTTTGTTACCGACAGACGATTTTGTACAGTTTAAGAGGAACCCATCGTAGTGAAGGAGTTAGAAGGCACACACACACACACACACACACACACACACACACACACACACACACACACACACACACACACACACACACACACACACACACACACACACACACACACACACACACACACTCACACACACACACACACACACACACACACACACACACACACACACACACACACTAAAACTAGTTTGTCGGTACTTCTCGTTTTTTTTTTTTTTTAATAACTGAACAGAGGAAGGAAAAACAAATGAATAAAAAAGTAATAATAATCCATACACCAGATTACTGGCGTCCTCCATTCATAGAAAATCTGTAACAGTTGGACTTGAACAGCCGTATGTGGAAGTTTGGGGAGACACAACTCTGGGGTAGCGAGTTCCAAAAAGATGCAGTTCGGGGATTGAAAGAATTCTGATAGGCGGAAGTTCTGCAATATGGCAGTGTGACAGTTCAGTCATCAGTGCTACCAGATGCCAGTGTAGAGTGGGGGAAGGCATGGAGACGTGGCAACTTCGTCTGAGCATTTGCCATGACAGTATCTGTAAAATAATGCAAGGGACGCAACATCCCTTCTTCCCTGTAGGGGAGGTAGGTCATTTATAATACTTGGGTTATTTATAATTCTAACAGCTTTGTTCAGAATATTGACAAGCCGCTTTAGTGCAACCTCCCCACATCCATTCCACAAGAGTGAGCAATATTCCAGCTGAGAGCGCACATGACTTGTAAATTATAATTAACTGCTCGTCAGTGAAGAAGTTACGGACTCTGTACAATTCTCCGTTGCGATATTTTGTGTTCATTGCGCCTAAATATTGTGCTGTTTGCAGTTTGTATTATTGTGATGTCAATACAGGCTCTGTGAATAACATACACCAATGCATTAACTAACCAGATATTGAAATAAACTGGTAAGTTACGGGTAATAGGGAGCTGGCTTGTATGGTAAGCAGATTGCTGGAGAATGATTAAAGGGAGGAACGACAAAATAGAGAGAGAGAGAGAGAGAGAGAGAGAGAGAGAGAGACAGACAGACAGACAGACAGACAGAGACAGACAGACAGACAGACAGACAGACAGACAGACAAACAGACAGACACAGACAGACAGACAAACAGACAGACACAGACAGACAGACAGAATTGGACAGGAATCGTTTATACTAGAGAACATGCTTAGTTGTGGCACCTAAATCAGTGCAGTTCGTCTAAGCTAACTTGGTTTCCACTGAAGAAAAGCTTTTGTGGCTGACTTTTGTGGAGAATGATTGGATGGAGGGATGGAGTGCAGAGGTATATGGGAGAGGGGAATGTGGGCTGGGGGGAGGGCAGTGACATGGAGACGAGGGACAGGGTGACATGGAGGCTGTTTGTTTGTGGCTACCCCTTACGGGATTGAGGCGTCTGGCACTAAATAGCTAGACAGATTAGATGGTGTGATTACTGTAAGGAGAGGGATTAGTATTGGCTGTTTGTTGTGTCTGATCACCTCACAGTATACGTATGGAGAAAGGGTGTGTGTATTGAGTGATGCATGTGAGAGTAAAAAATGCTGTAATGGTTAGGTTTAGAAGTTTGTATGGCACCGGTATCAACAGCAGGGGGCAAATATAGGAAACAGTATACCATCAGAACTCGCTTAAAATGTCCAACACGACTTAGGTTTTGAACACAAGACTCGCGGAGAACGTGCGCTACAAGACCAACATGTTACTGCCAAGACAAAATAATTTCTCAGTTAAATCAAATGGTCAGACATTAGCGGGAGTAATATAATGTACTTCAACGCGGTAGCGATGGGGCTAGAGGTGTGGGGATAGTGTGGGGACTGCAGTGTTTGTCAGTAATATAATGACCTCCAACGCGGTAGTGAAGGGGCTAGAAGTGTGAGGTTAGTGTGGGGACTGCAGTGTTTGTCAGTAATATAATGACCTCCAACGCGGTTGCGATGGGGCTAGAGGTGTGGGGATAGTGTGGGGACTGCAGTGTTTGTCAGTAATATAATGAACTCCAACGCGGTAGTGAAGGGGCAAAAGTGTGGAGTTAGTGGTGGGGACTGCAGTGTTGTCAGTCAGCTTGTCGTGTTGGTTGGTTGTGCAGATGACTCTTGGTTAATGGGATACAGCTTCACATCGAGAATTGTGGCTTTGTAGGAGTGTCGTTTGATTTATTTATTTATTCATTTATTTATTTTTATGTGTCCGACTCCTTAAGGGCCTGTCCTAAGGCCCAGTAGTCCTCGTACACACTTCCACATATGTATGTGTAGCCTATGTATGCCTTATGCACACACACACACACACACACACACACACACAATTTTATTCACTTTGTAAAGACTTCTGCTACTGAAGGGGCAAATGCAGGCTGCAAGCAAATTTTACAGTGTAAAGTCTTACAAACCGAGTGTTATCTATCGTATGTCAGGCGATTTGTATTTTTATTGTGCGAGCGAATTTCTAGCAGTCTGTCTACTGTTCCATATCTGTCCATCTATTGAAAGGCGCCTCAATCCTGTAAGGGGTGGGCACAAACAAGTCGCCTCCATGTCTCTCTGTCCCCCGCCATTTCACTGTCCTGCTCCCAGCTCACACCCCCCTCTCTCATATACCACTCCACTCCATCCCTCAATCTCATCCTCGGCCTCCCCCTCCCTCTCCCCTCCTCCAAGAAACATCTTTGTCTAAATAAAACCATTGGGCGTTAATCAGCCTGAAATGAATTATCGGGCTGAAGGGGTAAATTGAGTTTGTTTCTTCAGTAGGTATTGTAGTTTTCGACAGAACCTCGGAACCTTGACTGTGCAGACTGGAGGCGTCAGGGCGGTAGGGGTATTTGAGGCAGGTAGGCAGTGATATGTGATGCAGAGAAGAGTTAAGGAGAGGCAGGGGTGTTGGTGGTAGCAGGTAAGCAGGGCAGGACTGGGGAAAGGTTGGGTGGCATGAGTGGATGAGACAGAGGTGCAGGCGGAAAGGGTGACAGTACTGCAGTACTCAGTGTCTTGGAGGTAAACAAGAGGGAGGGCTGTGTTTGATTCACGTGGGGTTGAGTAAGGTAGGACCGGATCAGGTAGGGATGAGTGTGACAGGGCGGGTTGCGAAGTGGAGGTAGGAAAGAGGGATAAATGAGTGAGGTAGGGGTGGAGAAGGCGTGGGTAGGTGAGGTAGGGGTGGAGAAGGCATGGGTGGGTGAGGTAGTCAAGCATCATGGCGAATTAGAGCACTAGTCTTGATGGATTTTTTTTTTTTTTAATTTCGGACCTGGTATACGGACTGACATACAAGTATCTTCCCCAAGTTTGACGCACACATAGCGGAAAAACTAAACCATCTGAAACACACCTTTGTAGAGATGGGGGTATTCAATGTATATCGCCAATTGTAATTTTTCGTTGGCTTCGTAACACTTCTTCCTTAGTGGTCTACTCGTACAAATTACACCTCAATTTCCGTAAGTATTCCTGATGCAAACTACGTGATTATGAAGACGTGGTTGTCAGTGTGTAATACACAAAACAAACCACCAAGGAAGAGGTGACACCAAGCCTCTTAAAACAGCATGCAATCCCACCCACACCCCTAACTTCTGATGAGAAAATACGATCGTTTGTTCAGTGATGGGAAAACGCTTTGGCTGGTACATTCTCTATCTGCCTACCTGTCTATCTATCAGTCTATATGTCTATCTATTGCCAGATTCCTCAATCCCGTAAGAGGTGGCCACAAACAAATCACCTTCATGTCGCCCTGTCCCCCGCGCATGCCCTGTGCCAGCTCACACACCCCTTTCTCATATACCTCTCCACTCCATCCCTCCATGTCATTCTTTGCCTCCCCCTTACCCTCTCCCCCCCTCCACCTCACTAAGATACATGGCAGTAGGAAGAAATATTAAGAAAACGATGTATGGCTATAGTATTATCTTAGTCTGCCATAAACCACTTCATTCAGGTGATTTCATCCTGTTAATTCTTGATGCTGTTTGGCGACTTTCTTCAGCTTAACATTTTCCTACCTTGCCTTGTTAGCTACGGCCTTAATCAACGCTGGCATACACGAGAACTTTACTGAGTTGATTAAAACTGTCCTAAAGTGACCAGCATACAGTGGCAAAGTGAGAAGGGTTAAGTAATGAAGGGTTAAGTAATAAAGGGTTAAGTAATAAGTTGGCAACATTGCAGTTCAGGTGATATGGTTTGCTGTGAACACTCCAGCGTCAGGGATCTTGATAACACTGTACTGTGTACCCATCAGCCGTGCACAGATGGCTCCCACGATCACAGTACAAAGCAACTGATTAAGCAGCCAATAACTTAGTGTAGAATCCGAATGCAATATAGATATCACTGGGAAATAAGCCAGGAAAGATGTGATAAACTGTGAGGTGGAGGAGAGGGTGGGGAGGCAGGGGATGAGATGGATGGATGGGATGGAGGTATAAGAGAGAGGGGTGTGAGCTAGAGGGGAAGGCATTGAGGTGGGAGGGGGTAGGGCACCATTGCTTACGAGATGGAAGCGTCGGTGTAGTGTTAATAATTGTTCTTTATTCTTCATTTATTTTGTATTAATCTCGTCGTCTTTGTACTTATTGTTTTTATATTGCTGAAAAGTAACAGGAACTACTGTATCATGTATTAACCTTTGTATTAGCCTTTATCATTCTTTTTCTGTGCCTGTCGTCCTCTCCCTATTTCTCCCATCTTTCTTGTCACTTACTGCTTTTCTTTCCTTTACAGGTGGCTTTACATTGAGTGACAAGCCAAATGGTTTCGTGTAAGCCAAGAAACCATTTACAACGCTGGGTGGTAACCATATAACCAAATCATACGTGCTCCCTACATGTCAGCAAGTGGGTTGGTGGAGAGTTAGTGCCCCTCCCCGTAAAACAAATAACTCAGAGTCAAATGGCCACCCCTTACGGGACTCTGGCGTCTGGCAATAGATAGATTATTATTATTATTATTATTATTATTATTATTATTATTATTATTATTATTATTATTATTATTATTATCACTCTCATCTTAAATATCAGGACCAACTTGCCTAGCCCCAGGCTCCTATGCTTCTCATGGGACAACATAGGATTAGACGATGGATGGATTATTATTATTATTATTATTATTATTATTATTATTATTATTGGCGCTCACCATCCACTCACTCGATGTAGTGCTGCTCTCGGGTGTCTGCCCTTTCCTCTCCTCTCTCCATTCCTTCCTTCCTCTTCTGTCTTTCTTTACTTCATTCTTTCCTCGTCCTTCTGCCTACGGGTGACTTTACACTCCCTCCTTTGTCTTTCTTTCTTTCATTCTTTCCTCTTCCTTCTCCCTATGGGTGACTCTACACTGAATGACAAGCCTAATGGTTTCCTGTACACCAGGAAACCATTTACTACGCTGGGTGGTAATTACCATATAGCCAAATCATGGCACCTGGTGGTTTAGTGGGTAATTACAGCACTCCAATCGGATTGAGCCGGTGAAGGTTTATATCCAAGGGATGGTTGGGGTTATTGCTCATGTAATGCCACTCAGGGATGAGTGTTCCGGTCACTCTCATCTTAAATGTCAGGACCAAATTGCCTAGCCCCGGGCTTCTACGCTTCTCATGGGGCAACGTAGAATTGGATGATGGATGGATGGTTATTATAATCATGTGTTTCTGTTTTACAGTGTGGTGGACAACACTGCAGCAGTCCTGGCTTGCAGCTCCTGAAAACACTTTTGGAGAATGGCCTGGTATCTCCACACTCAGGCTACTGTATAGTTTGTCAGGTATGTCTGCATCTGGTCACTTTATCCATTTTTCTATCTATCTATGTCTATCTATCTGTTGCAAGGCACCTTATTCCTGTAAGGGGTGGCCACTATCAAATTACCTCCATGTTACCCTGTCCTCTTCCCTCCCTCCAACTCACACCCCTCCTCTCTCATACCTCTCTCCATCCCATCCCTCCATCTTATCCTTGGTCTCCCCCTCCCCCACCTCATTCACATGTACTCTTCCTGTCAGTCTCTCATTGTCCATCCTCTCCACTCCATATCATCGTTGGTCTCCCCCTCCACCTCACTCACATGCACTCTTCTAGTTAGTCTCTTATTCTGCATCCTCTCCACTCCATCCCTCTCCTCATCCCCTCCACCTCACTCACAAACTCTTCTAGTCAGTCTCTCATTCTCCATCCTCTCCACATAGCCAAACCATCTCAGAGTATTTCTCTTAACACTCAACCACATCAACACCACAATGCTCCTTTACTTCCTCATTTGTCAGTCTGTCTCTTTGTCTACTTATCTATCTATCTATTGCCAGAAGCCCGAGTCCTGTAAGGGGTGGCTACAAACAAATCGCCTCCATGTCGCCCTGTCCCCCTCCATTTCACTGTCCTGCTCCCAGCTCACACCCCCCTCTCTCATATACCTCTCCACTCCATTCCTCCATCTCATCCTTGGCCTCCCCCTCCCTCTTCCCCTCTATGCAAATAATAATGAAGAAAATGATGCAGGAGAATACTGAGTTGCAAAAAGGAAGATAAACCACTAACAAAAAGGAGCTACAGTGCCTGCCACACAACTTATAATGTGACCTCTTGTAGGTTGTACCATCCACTCGTGTGATAGTTTTCATTGCTATTTACATCTTACGCTTATAGATTAGTTACTTACAGGAGCAGCCTAGCATGGACTAACCTACCTTAAGTTTTCCCTTCATATGCATGTTTGTTGTTGTCTGTCTATCTGTCTATTGCCAGACACCTTAATCCCGTAAGGGGTGGCCACAAACAAATCACCTCTATGTCCCCCTGTCCCTCTGCCATTTCATTGCCCTGCTTCCAGCTCACACAGTCTTTTGCAGTTAAATTTGTATGTTCATAGTTACGTTCTTTGTTCTTCCAGGTTTTTGTAGCTACACTTTCATGTTCTTTATGTGCTGTGTTCTGTCGGTGTCATATTCTGTGTTTATGTGCTTTTGTCTGCCAACCTTCTTCAGTTATGTTCTTTATGTGCTTTGTTCTGCTAGTTTATGTGCTTTTGTCTGCCAGCCTTCTTCAGTTATCCTCAGTTATGTTCTTCTCTTGACTCAGTGCTTAGCCAGTTTTTAAAATCATGGCTGGTACTCTATTCAGTTAAGGCAGCTCCCTAACACCTCTTCCCAAGCAATTTATTGTTTTACTCTTTTTTTTTAAATAACAGAACAGAGGAAGGAAAAACGAATAAAAAAAAATAATCCATACACCAGATTACTGGTGTCCTCCATTCATAAAATGTCTGTAACAGTTGGACCTGAACAGCTGTAGGTTGAAGTTTGGAGGGAAACAACTCTGGGGAAGTGAGTTCCAGAGATATGCAGTTCGGGGAATGAAAGAATTCTGATAGACCGAAGTTCTTCAATATGGCTGAGTGACATTCCAGTCATGACCGCTACCAGATGCATATTACCCCTTGCTGTCGTCTTGTATGTTATTTAAATAATTCAAATATCACCATACTCCTCCTATTAAATGTACAAAATCCTATTACCCAGCTGTATCCAAAAATAAATAGCTAAGGGCTAGGGAGCTTGCTTAATTGATGAGAATACAAGCCATGTGTACAGTAGCATGGCTCATCTCAGTTTGGGGATTCCTTCAGAAAAAGGATGGCATCATTTGAATTGAGTGTTTGATTAAATCCTTCAGTATTTAGCTTCATATATTGTTTTCACTTTACTCAGCTAGATACGAACTCAGGGGACTGGTGGTCAGCATCCCCTGAAAGGAGGATGGTGATCTGTCGCCCATATGGTCCTGTAGACAAGAAAGCAGGGAAAGGATAATGGATCAGGTAAATGAGAGAGCCTTCGTTAGTAGTGGGCAGTGGTGTTTAGCACAGGAGGCAGTCCAGCACCTGAGGCCCAGTGATGGGTTTTGCTGACCTTAAGCAACTCTTTTCTTTCTCTTACTGATGTATGAATGGTGGCAGTTTGTGACCATAAACAGGGGAACACTGATATGTATATGCAGAAATAAACTGGTAAGGAAAGGTGCTTGGGTGTCTCCCCAGCCAGTGGGCATATGACTTTTTCTTTAACTTAGTCACAGTTGTGTAGGAGCTGCCTAGTGTGGGCCAACTGACCTGCTGTAAGACAGCACCAGCATTTTTTTGATTGGTGACGGGAGGTTGGAAATATTACAAAATAATATAAAGGTGGAACCAGCAAAGGACTGAGGTAAGTGAATATGGAGGTAATTGGAGTGAGGTAGCTTGCCTAAAGAATTTAATAATACTGATCCAAGAGTAGCCCCATACAGCAAGAGAATTGGGCACTACTTGAAAAGTATAACTAAAGAAGGTTTAAGGTGTTGCAAACCCCGCATATATGAAGATCTGTCAAAAGCTGCCAAAATAATAAGTAAAACCAGTAGAGGACATGCCAGTACAGGTAAGAGGAGGGAAGGAGACTGGTGAAAAGGAGGAGGTTGAGAGATGACAGAAGGGGCTGAAACGAAATGCATTAATGAAAAAAATGAGGAGAGGAAATCAAAGAAAGGAGGAGGAAAGATGGGAGGAGAAGGGGCAGAAAAAGAATGCATTAATAAAAAAAAAAGAAGAGGATAGCAATGAAAGATGGGAGGAGAAGGGGCAGGAAAGGAAAAATGTGATGAAGAGGAGGAGAAAAGGAAGGAGAGGAGATGCGGCACTTCCTCTTCCATTTTCTCTTTTCCTCCTCCTCGTCCTCTTTTGTTCTTCCTCTTCCTTCTCGTCCTCTTTTCCCGCTTCTTGCTCTTCCTTTTCTTTCTTTTTTCCTTCTTCCCCTTCCCCCTCTTCTTTTCCCCTTCTTCCTGTTCCTCTACGTCCTCTTCTTCGTCTGCCTTTTCTTCCTCTTGCTCTTCCCCTTCTTCCTATACCTCTTCCTCTTCTTCCTCATTCCTCCTCCTTTTGTTCTTCTCCTTCCTCCTCCACCTCCTCTTTCTCCTCTTCCTCTTCATCATCATCTTCCTCCTTCCTCTTTTCTTTCTTCTATTTTCGTCTTCTTTCTTCTGTTTTATTCTTTCTCCTTTCTATCTCATTTCTTCTCTTTCTCCTTTCTTTTTTCTTTCTCATGTCTTCTTTTTTCAATTTCTTCCCTCTTTCTCTCGCATTTCTTTTTTCTTGAATGAAGTACAAACTAGTATGAATGAATTTAAAGGTCTGCAACGTAAACAATGCCGTAACTAGTAAATTTAAAAAACATAATTATGAATGAACATAACGTAAACAGTGAGAAAACTTGAATGAGTGACAACAAAATCTCTATTTGTAGCCTAAATCACTTCAGACTCACATTTAACTCACCTCAGAAGCGTTTATATAAGTCTTACCACATTATTGCACACTGTAGAAGCATTAACGTACAGTAATCAAGCGGAAATTTGTTAAAATAATGGACTTTGAGAACGTGTTTTGAATGAACCGGCGTCCAACTCGTATTGCCATATGGTCTTATTTGCATGCGTTTTGATTCACGAAAAGCTAGTGCATTTGAAATTATGGGCAAAAAGAGGTATACTAGCGTGCTTAAGCATTATGGCATAGAAAAACTGGAATGAACTCCTCTCTCAGTATATTTGAATAGCACCGAAATAATTCCAAATAATTATATTACTAAAAATGTCGGGTAACTTCTCGGGCTCGCTAACATCGGCGGTTTAAGCCGAGTTGATTTTTTAGGCAATTTTTTCAGATATAATAGTGTGATATTGCACAAAACCCTTGGCCTATTGCGGACATTAGTTGTTTACTATATGTTATATGCTATAAGAGATACGTAACTGCCTTTCTCGTTGAAGAAATAATAGCACAGATTTATTTTTCTGTGTAACTCTTGCATGTTACTGTTGCAGCTCAGCGACAAAATATCTTTAGACTAATTTACATTTAAACATTTTATACATATAAATGGGATTGACAATGAATAAAATCTTAGTGAAATGAGGACGCTGACTGGTTGTAGAATTTATATTAGGAAGGAGGTTTGTGTATTTCCCACTTTGATATAGAAATAATTGGGCAAATTTCTTCTATTTGCTGTATTTAGCATGTTTTCTATTCATCAAATGATACTCCCACGAACCCGGAACCCCAGTCGCCTCCCTAACTCCGGAAGGGTGGGTATTAGCAAGAAGGGTGGGTATCGGCATGGACTGCAACTACTAGGCTCTTTCTGAGTAGTAGAGGCTTTGCAACACCTCTTCCATAAGAATTTAGTCTCTACAATGCAGAAGAAAATCTTATCTATTTCTGATCCAAATAGAAGCAATGGGCATCAACGTTTGTAATTTTTTTTTAGGGTATGTGTCTGTTTAGTGCCTCGCGCGGCGATGTCAAGCAGGCAATGTGAAGGTGACATTGTAAGGTGCTCCCCTCACGCGGCGATGACAGGCAGGCAATGTGAAGAAGGTGACATTGTAAGGTGCTCCCCTCACGCGGCGATGACAATTGACGATGCGATCATGCGATGCGTTGACAGTAGTGGTGGGCGATACCACCATTTATTGATAATCGCGATTACTGATTACTTTAGGGAAAATAATCGATTACCATTCCCATTACTGGAATCTGGGCTTATATGTTCGCTTTTCAAGGCCGCTCTCCTTACTGTATTTAGCAGTACTACAGTAAGGAGGTACAAATTCGTGCCACTACCTTGTTGGAGTTCCTTTGTTTCTCGGTTATTCAAGTCTCAATCATCTTTCAGTCTTTCATTCTTCGATTTAGAGTTGCTCAAAAGTTCCTTTATACGATGGATACTCCACTTTAAGTATGCTATTATTCTTTGAGTGTACAAAACACATATACAGCATCCTTGTCTGTAATAATTCATGAAACATACATCTTTGTTAGTAAAATATATATAACAAGCATTCTTTATATATATATATATATATATATATATATATATATATATATATATATATATATATATATATATGTATATATATATATATAATCCAGACGCTCTTGTGCCAGACAAAAAAAAGAATTAGCCTATGCTATAACAGAAATATATTCGTTTCCAAAAGTATGCTAACAAACCAACATCATTTCGTTTAGAGAAGTAGTATATGCATGATAATAAAAGGCTTCTTCTCAGAAGGTGTTTCATCAACTTGTCGGCTCTTCATGCTTTACGCCCTAATATATACTTAAATACACGAGCATCTGTGTGACCAGAAACTTTCATAAAACACAAACATTGCAAAAAATCCATGTACAAAATATTATCTATCTATCTATCTATAACCCGACGCCCTAATCCCGCAAAGGGTGGCCGCAGACAAAACGCCTCCAAGTCGCTCTGTCACCCACCATTTGACTACCCTCCCCCCAGCTCACCCCTCTCTCCCTCATATACCTCTCAACTCCATCCCTCCACCTCATCCTCGGTCTACAAAATACAAAGTTATGAAATATGCGGAACTAATTAGACAAGGCACAGTTCCTTAATAATGCTGTCTACAGTGGTATTAAAGAAAATGTTCAAAGCGTATAACGTTTTCCTTTAAATCTCAAAGAAATAATATTTTTCTGATAAACTCAAAAGTAAATGTGATTCTTCTATAGTAATCGTTTCAAGTAATCGATTATAGGAAAACAATCGATTACTACATTTTTTTAAAAGTAATCGAAGTAATCGATTACAAATAATCGATTACGCCCATCCCTACTATACATCCTTGGTGGAGTTGGGAAAGGGTTCATTGAACTTTGTCATATAGGGGGCCTCGGTTCACTATTAGAGCTAGATCGTCGGCATAGCAGAGGACGCGTATGTCTGGGCCGATGTTTGTTTGTAGGAGACTGTCCATGAGGGTGTTGTAGAGAGTTGGGCTGATTATACTGCCCTGTGGAGTGCCGTTGATGTGTCTGTGGGAAGTGGAAGAGTGTCCTTGGAAGCGTACGAGAGTTTCTCGATCTCTGAAGAAGTCCTCGAACCAGCCGAGGAGGCGACCCCCAATTCTCTTGCTGGCAAAGGTAGAGAGGATCGCCTCGGGACAGGCGAGCTCGAAGGCTCTTTCGAGATCGAGAAAGATGACTCGCCTCTTCCTGTTGCATACTTCTGCCATGAATGTGGTGAGGCATTCTGCTGTCCCCTTCCTCTGGTGTATGCAAACAGATATTGGTGTGGCGTGGGTGTGCTCCATTGCAGACGTTGGTGGACCATCCTTTCCATGGTTTTTCCGAGGCAGATGAGGAAAGATATAGGTCTGTAGTTACCAAGGTCTTTGGGTTTAGGGATTGATTGAATGGCAGCCTTTTTGTTTGCAGAGGGAAGTTTGGCTAAAGTCCAGAAGTGATTTACGAGGTTGAGAATAGCAGTGGTGGTATTTGGGCCAGCGTGAGATAGCATGGAGTAGGTGATTTGGTCAATACCGGGGGCTGTGTCGCTGCTGGTTTTGAGTGAACGATGAAATTCTTGGATAGTGAAGGTTTGGTCTGTTTGGGCAGGGGTGTTTTTAGCGAGGTGTATTCTTGCAGCGCACTCGGCGTGTAGGGTGTTGAGGCGGTTTTGTATGTGTCGTGGGGTGCAGAACGGAGAGGTTTGATGGGCGAAAAGTGACGCTATTCTTTCGACCTCTTCCTGAGGGTTGGGGTGTGTTGGGGGACGGGATTGTGGGGGTTTAAGACGCCTCTGAGTGTTTTCCAAATGTGGCCTAGGTTGATGTTGGCGCTTAAGGATCTGCACCACTCCAGCCATTTGTTTTCTCTTTTGGTTTGTTTTTCTTTGATTGTATGCTGGACGACTGCCTTAAGATATTGTCTGTTTTGGGGGGTGGGGTGGACTTTGTATATTTTTCTGGCATTGTTAGCGCGATGGTTTAGCTCTTTGACTCTGTCCTTATAATACCAATAGTCCTTGAAATGTCGCTGTTTGTGAGAGGTTGTAGGAATTGCAGTTTCGGCGGCAGTGGTGAAGGCTGCTGAGATTTGGTGAAGGTTCGAGCTGGGTTATGATTTCTTCCAGTGAGGCTGTGAAGAGTCTCCAATTGGCCTTTTTTGTGCACCACCTGGGCGGGGGTCCGAGGGGGTCGAGGTAGTGGGGGGAGATTACGTATGCAGACAATGGCGAAGTGATCTGATGTCAGGGATGGGTGGGGGTCCCATTCAGTGTGTGTTGCGATTCCTGTGGTTAGAAGCGTGAGGTTGAGTCTGCCACCTTGTAAGTGTGTGGGAGCACCTTGTAAATGTGTGGGAGCACCTTGTAAGTGTGTGGGAGTGTTGGGGTCATTTAGGAGTTGTATGCCAGGAGTAAGGGTTAGGAGTTCTGATATGTGTCATCCTGCGGGGTTGGTGGGGGATGTGAATCCTAGGCAGGGGTGATGGGCGTTCAAGTCGCCTTCGATTAGCGTCAGTTCATAGGCTGCGAGGGTGAAGAGTTCTGCTAGGTCGAGGGCGATGCTGGGTTTGCGATAAATGTTGAAGATTTTTAGGGGAGTGTTGGCCAAGGTGATGAATACACCCTGAATTTCGACCTCTTCGGCGGTGTGGTGATTGTGGGATTTTGTTTGCCTGAATGTGATTACGTATGAGAATGGCACACCCTCTGGGGCCGCCCCGGGAGTGCGGAAGGAGAAAGGAGTTAAAGCTCTTTAGCTTAAGGGAATGTTGTTCGGTGATGAGGGTTTCTTGTAAGAGGAAGATGTCTGTTTTTGTCTCTGTGCACAGCCTCGTGAACAAGGATGAGTTTCTTCTGGCGCCAAGGATGTTCCATTATATGATCTTTATGTTGTGTGTTGGGAGTGGTGGGTTTGCTGTTTGGTTAGGACGGTGTTGTGGCCCGGTACTAATTAGTGGGGGTGTTTGGTCCATATGAACATTGTTTAGTCTTCTCTGGCTGTTGTGGAGTAATCTTTGATCGGGAAATGGGAGCGAGGGCGTTCTCGTTTGTCTAGGCCCGCTGAAATGCTCCGTGGTTTGAGGCGTTGGGTTTGTGGAGGCGGGAGGGTTAGGCTGAGGTGATGAGGATTGGGTTTGTCTGGTTGTTTGTGAGAGGAGGCACTCGTTGCTAGGGTGTGTTCTGGGTCGGGTACGGGGGTCGTTGTGTGATTGTATTGGGTTTTGTCGATTTGGCTGAGGATTGCTGAACTGGGCGAGACTGTTGGAGAAATGTGTGCCCTCTATCCAGGTGTCTGTCATGGTGTTGAGTGCTGGTGTGAGGAGTTGGGGGTTGAGGGGGCAGTGGAGCTGAGCCCCAACACATTTTATGATGGCTGTTCCGAGGTAATAGCGGGAAGATAGTAGGGTTACTTTGTTTTGTGCTATTTGTTCTGGGTTCGTGACGAGGGTGTGCAGAAGGGATGGCGCTGTTGTTTCTGACTGAGGTGGAGGGGGAGCTGTTTGGGTTGCTGCTTCGTGTGTTATGTGGGCAGGAGATGGAGGCTCGCCAGAGGCTTTGGTCATACAGCGGGAGGCTTCCTCCACTTGAGGGTGTCGAATGATGGGGCGTAGGGGGTATTTGAGGGGGTAACCCATTAGGATCAGTTTTCGGGTGTTGAGTTGAGGGTCGATCTTCTGTAGTAGAATGGGTTGGTGTCCTGCCATGTCGATCGTTGCTAGGAGGTTGAGGGAGTCTTCGTCGAGTGGAATCACGACCGTGCTGTTGTTCTGGCCAGGTATGATTGTGATTTTTAGTTCGGGGTGTTCCTCTTCCAGGGCCAACAATATCGTAGCTGGTTGGGAAGGGGTCCTGTCGTGGAATCTGGAAGCCTGGGAATTTGGATGGGGGTGAGGTTAGGGGTTTCAATGAGACCATGGGCTGTCTTCTGTTGTAGGTGCTGGGTTGCGGTGATGGATGGCTTCTGGCCGAGGAAGTGGCGTTTCCCGAGGGTTGTGGTGTATGAGAGGAGGGGAGGGGGTCGCTGTATTATGATGGGGGTTATCAGTGAAACTGCGGCTTTTTTTTTCCTCTCCTTCTTTTCTTGGAGGCCGGCTGGAAGACGTCGTCTTTGATGGTTGTGGTGGAAGGGGTGGAGGTGGATACAGTGCTGGCGGTTTCGTCTGGTTTGAGGGCAGTAGTTGTTCGTGAAGCGAAAGAGTTTGAGGAGGCGGTTGTGCTGGTTGTGCGTGTTTCCTCTGTTGTGCTTGTGTTCATTGGCTCCTCCTGATTGTGGGTGGTTTGGTTGGGAGGAGTAGCTTGCGAAATGTCCATGGGGACATGAAAGTCATTGTCGTTAGGTTCATAGCTTGATGTTGATGGCTGTGGCGGGGGTTCTCCTAAGTTCCGTTGTTGGGGAGTTGCTTCTTCGTTGCAGCAAGCTGAGGTGTGGGTGGCTGAGGCTTTTTTGCTCTGTTGTCTGCACTTTTCTGTCCTGCTGCTTGTTTTTTTTTGCAGGTGAGCTTTGTGGATTGCCTCTGTGGATGGTTTTTGATTCCGATCTCGAGTCCATTGTGTGAGATAGTAAAATTGGTTGCCAGGCCGACCTATGCCAGAGATCCTGGGCGCCGGGTTTTTACCTCCCACGCCCTCTAGAGGACGTCGTGAGGAGGGACCCTGGCGCCTACTCCGGACTGCCCCTTGACGGGGAACCTAACCCTAACAGTGGGGTGCCTTCCTGTTACCCCCTGGCTCCCCAGTCACTCTAGTGACCCCCGTCGTGTCAGCCCTAAACGGCCTTCCCTCGGGGTTCAGTTCGTCAGTAGCGGGGTAACAGGAAATCCTACGGCAAAGTGGGCAAAGAGAGCAGGGGGCAAGGGGGGGATAGGATGTACTGATGTGCGTGTGTGTGTGTGTGTGTGTGTGTGTGTGTATGTTTGATGTTGGGAGAGGATTGGGAGGAGTGAGGCAAGAGGAGAAGTGTGCGAGGATCAAAGCTGTACCTGACTGCAGTATACAGCCGCCAAGAGAGGTAGTGTATATCTGCAGTCGAGATGAAGGAAATCTTGGTAGAGACGATGGTGATAATGCAGGGTCGGGAGGTGGTGTGGTCAGAGTAAGTGAAACCTGGGTAGCAATGTCCGTAGAGTTTTATGCAGGACTGTGCTGCTGGGAGAGACGACGTCTCTCGGCAGCTGCTCGACCGGATCTGTGGGAGGTATATGAGAGTGCGAGGGTGAGCTGGGAGCAGGGCAATGAAATGGCGAGGGACGGGGCGACATGGACGCGATTTGTTTGTGGCCACCCCTTAAGGGATTAAGGCGTCTGGCAATAGATAAATAGTATTCAAAAGAGTATATGATATTTTTTCAGGCTCGTACAGTGATCCTGGCCACGCTGCTCGGCCAATAGGGAAGGACAGGACAATCGGTAGCACCTGAGATGGAAAGCTTTGGGTTACGGTGGGGCCACACTTGAGCCAAACATGTGACCGACAAGAGGAAATGAAGCTCAGGGGCCCTTCCAACGATCAGACTCGGATATTGCAGCGGCTCTATCCCTGTGCTTTGTGTCGTCTTCTCGGTCACGTGTTTCGCGCAAGTTTGGCCGCACACTAAGAGTTGCTTGCTGCTGCAAAATGAATCTAGAGGTAATTCTTAGTCCTGTGGTCTCATCAGCTTAAGTACCGTATGCTTTCCTTAAGCTTTCGCCACAGCAACATCCCAGTACCCCTGCTTGTCGTAAGAGGCGACTAAAAGGGGCCTTTTTGTCTCCCATTTTTCTCTCCTTACTGTCCTCTTCTTCTCCTCTGTCCCACCTCTGTTCTTGATATTTCCTTGTTTCTCCCGGCCTATATTTTCCCTCTACTTCTGCATTGCCATATAGCCATATTATGGCTCGGTGCTTACTCTTGATTATTCCTTCCTTCCTTCCGTAGCGATATTTTGTGTTTATTGCTCCTAGATACTGTATTGTGTTGTCTGCAATTTGTATTTTTGTGATGTTAATGAGGACTGCGTGAATAACATACAAGAGTGCATTAACTAACCAGATATTTAAATAAACTAGTAAGTTATAGGTATTAGGGAGTTGGCATGTGT
>NC_137065.1:36959163-36984163 GCF_032717465.1 Coenobita brevimanus
ATATATATATATATATATATATATATATATATATATATGCATATGAACATACACACTTTCATGCACACGTACATATATATATAATAATTTTTATTTTATTATTTTTTGTAGTTTTATTTTTATTATTTTTATTTAGTTTTTTTATATTTTTAACCTTATATGACTTATAATCAAAAATACCTAATCTAAAGACCCTAAAACTAACCACCTAACAGACAAATCGCTAACCTATACTAAATCCTAAGAGACAAATAACTAGACCTACACTAATGGTAAAAAAGCCTCGACCAAGAGAACACCATCGACTGCAGATATGTAATGCCTTTCTACATGACATACCTGCACTCATCACCTGGTGACTGTCAGTCGAGGCACAACCTAATATAGGGGACATCAATATATGAAAGGGAACCAGACGAGTCAGGAACATTTCCATATACGTCAGCTGTCGTCCCTAATTAGAATAACTTATGCAAGATAGTATAATGTATTTACATAATTTGTACAGAAAGTGAAGAACCTCGCCCAGCAGACCACCATCGACTGCAAGTGCCCAATACCTTCCTGTATTGCACACTTGCACTCATCAGCTGGTGACTGTCAGGAGAGGAACTTGGCTTAACTTAGGGGACATCTATATTAGAAATAGATCAGTGGATGGAGGAACTATTTCAAATATGTCAACTGTCAACCCTAATTAATATTACAATATATACATATTTACCGTTGATAAAAACCATAACCACACAGTAAAAAAGTCACATCACTCTGATCAGTCCGGTCTCTCTCAAGAAAGCCATCAATTTATCAGTCATAACAATGTCCCCATCACCCAGGATGGTGGAAAGGGTGAAGGGGACGTCTGCTGCGCCGCAGTAATTTATAAGTGAAGCACGTTCATGAATAAATCGCCGACAGCGCAGGATGATATGACTGATAGATAACACCGCATTACAGATGTCACAGTGCGGTGGGAAGCGTCTTTCCATATATGGTTTCATTTGTGTTAAAATGGTGGCATTGAGCCGTAACCGTGCCAACACTTTTTCTTCTGGGCGACTGGGACGGTTGGCAGTGTCCCAGTCGCCCAGGTACGGCTTACAAGGTGGAATATTAAGTCTGGTCCACTGACCTTGCCACAGAAGATTTATTGATTTTTTTCCGAGAGATAGACTCGACCGTAGATCACGAGGAACGTCCCAAGTCTCCTCGAGCTCTACAGCCGACTTTGCAAGTAAGTCAGCCTGCTCTTTGCCGTAGATACGACAATGACCAGGCACCCAGATCAGCGTGAATGACTTGTTGCATGAATGTAACTTATTAATGATGCGGCCCTGGATCTCGTGAGAGTCCGTAGTGCAAGATGCAATTGCTTGAAGGGCTGATTTTGAATCTGAAAATATGACAAATGAGTCATGCCTAGAATTGAGAGCATAGTCTATGGCTTTGTCAATAGCAAAAAGTTCTGAAGTAAACACAGATGTATGAGTCGGCAACCGATACCTGAGGGCACATTCAGTCGACCACACACTTGCACCCACACATTCACTAGACTTTGAGCCGTCGGTGTACAATTGATGGGACCCCAAGTGACGAACACTGATGTTACGAAACAAGTGGTGGACCTCCGCCTCCGGCGCCTTGGCCTTTGGTGCTGGGAGCCATGTAACATCCGCTGTCGATGGTTAGCCCGCCGGTGAGGTTGTCTCCGATCCAGGCTCACCTGGTGTCTGGGCAGTTGCGGGGAGAAGGTGCACAGGTCAGTGGTGGTTGGGTGACCCTCTTGCCCTGGGTCATTAGCCCCCCCGTTGTCCCTTCCTGGGGTGGTGGGGTGGTGGTGGCCCGGTGGTGGAGGGGGGGGTGGCGGGGTGGATGGTCAGGCGGCGGGCATTTTATATATATTAATATTTTGAGACTCGGTGGCAGATATAATTAAAAAGGCGCATCTTACGTAGAGGTTAATGGATGATGATGCTATAAGCGATCATTTTCGACAGGTTTTACTCTAGATAATTAAAATCGTCTGACAGTAATATGAACAGAGGCAAAGAGACGTTCTCAAAGTGAAGTGGTTAATGTAAAGATAATGATAATGTTTAAGTATATAACACATAAGTGAAAAGAGTATAGTTAAAATGAAATATACAGTAAAGCAAATGTTACCGAGCATGATTGAAATGAGTCTTCTGTCTCGAACTGGAACTCTGTGAACCCTTGAAGCTCCGAATCCCATCAGTCACCTTCTAACCGAGAAAGGGGGAGGACGCAGGTGCTGTGTGTATATTAACTCAGTGATAGAATTATAGTGTGAAAACAGCTTCCCCGTCTTCTTGAGGTGCAGAAGGGTAAGCGAGGATACTGTTCATTCGTTCTTTGATAGCTACGAGTTCTCTCTGCTGCGCCAAATCGTCTGTATTAATCTGAAAAAGTAAAGATGCGCTGTGGTGTTGATGTGGATGCGCTGGAGGGTGTTGGGAGAGGTACCTTGAGATGGTTTGGCCATGTGGAATGAAGACTGAGAGATTACCTATAATTCTTCCACCTTAACTTGGCCCAGGTTTTCGTCCCTTTGTAGCTTATTTCATGTAGCTCAGTGGCAGGAAAATATAATACAGTACTACGGTTCTACGTACGTTCTTACCATGATGCTTGTTATTTATTTATTTATTTTACGCGTCATATTCTGGTATTCGTATTGCTACAGCTCAGATCTGAAGACAGAGACAGTAATATTAGGACAAGTTAGAGTGAAAGGAGTATAAGAGAGTGTATGTGAGTTAGGTGGAGAGACGAGTAGTGGGAGACCGAGAATAATGAGATGGAGGGATGCGGTGGAGAGGTATATGAACGATGCTGGTGTGAGTTGAAGGAGAGGCAGCCTGATGATGCATGACAGGGTAACATGGAGGCAGTTTGTTTGTGGTCACCCCTCCAGAGATTAGTTTTAGATATAAGAAAGAGCACCGAGATATAAATACATCCATAGTAGCGAGTCAATTGATTTTTCTTTTCTGTTGCTCTGTAAGGTCTTCTCTCAGCTTAACATAATCCTGGAGTTTTTCCTTGAATATATATCTTTATTAATCTATGCTACGTTCAGTGTAGGGTCGGACTTTACAGTCGGAGGGAGAGTGATAGCCAGAATTAACTCCCATGCTGACGAGGTGCCAGTGGGAGATGGGTGTCAGTAGGAGGGATGATGCATAAGAAAGTGGAGAAATATGAGGGAGAGTGAAAGGCAGAATTAACTACCACATGCTGGCAAAGTACATCTGGGAATGGGATGGGTGTGTAGGGAGTGTGAGGTTTGTGAAAGTGGAAATATTGTAAAGTATTGGTTATGTTTATGCGTCAGAGTGTGTGTAAGTCATTGGTAGAAGTAATATGGTGTGAATATATGTAAGTATATATTATCTTTATTGATAGACAGTGGGTGATTCTGTACTTAGGAAATAAGAGGCTTTACGAAATGTTGATATACATATTTAGACACCACGTTATGGAGATGGTTTGTGTAATATCCTACAGAGACACACAGCCACACCTCCATACACAGGAACACCTTCATACACAGCCACACCTCCACACACACACACACACACACACACACACACACACACACACACACACACACACACACACACACACATTACATTAACCCTTCCACTACAGTGAGGAGATGGAAGGAGCACTTTGAGGACTTGTTGAATGTAGAGGGTGACAACAGTGCGAGTATAAGTGGTTGGGGAATGGCTGGGAGAAGGAGAGATGAGAGGAGGGAAGAAGAGATCAATAGGGCGGAAGTAGTGGAAGCTACGAAGATCAAAATGGGAAAGGCCCCAGGGATTGATGAAGTGTGTGGTGAAATGCTGAGGTATGAGGGTGAGATTGTTGTGGAATGGATATGCAAGTTGTGTAGATTGGCTTGGGAAGAGGGAAGGGTTCCAGAGGACTGGAAATCAGGTATAATTGTTCCTTTATACAAAGGAAAAGGGGAGAGGGAAGTATGTGGTAACCATAGGGGTATTGGCCTTCTTAGTGTGACTGGTAAAATATATGGTAGAATACTCATTGATAGGGTTAGGCATATGACAGAGGAGCTAGTTGGAGAAGAACAAGGGGGATTTAGGAAGGGAAAAGGGTGTGTAGATCATATAATTGTTCTAAGATGTTTAGTGGAGACGTATCTAGAGAAGGGAAAGAAAGTGTATGCTGCCTTCATGGACTTGGAGATAGCTTATGACAGAATAGATAGGCAAGGTATGTGGAAGGTATTAAGAATATTTGGAGTGGAGAGGAAATTGTTGAATGCTGTGAAGAGTATGTACGAAGGAGCTAGGGCTACGGTGCGAGTGGATGGTGAGCTGAGTGAGTTCTTTGATCTCAATGTGGGACTGAAACAGGGTTGTGTGATGTCTCCATGGCTGTTTAATATATACATGGATGGGGTTGTGAAGGAGGTACAAGGTAGGGCAGTGGATGTGGGGGTGGCTCTAATGAATGAGGGTGAGATTTGGAAGATTCCGGTGTTGCTGATTGCTGATGATACAGTATTGTTGAGTGAAGATGAATGGGAGTTGCAAGGTTTGGTGAATGAATTTGGGACAGTGTATAGGAGGACGACGCTGAAAGTTAATGTAAACAGAAGTAAAGTTATGGTGTTTGAGAGGAATGAAGTCACAGAATGTACAGTGAGGTTGGATGGTGAGGATATGGAGAGTGTGAGTGCATTCAAGTACCTGGGTAGTGTGATGAGTAAGGATGGAACTTTGGGGGATGAAGTGCGTGAAAGGGTACAGCAGGGAGGGAAGGTTGTTGGTTCACTGAAAGCAGTGATGAGAAATAGGGAGGTGAGTATGGAAGTTAAGAAGTCACTGCATGATAGTATTGTGATCCCTACCCTGACGTATGGAAGCGAGGCGTGGACCTTGCAAGAGGGGAACAAGTCAAGAGTGAGAGCAGTGGAAATGAGTTACTTGAGAGGAGCATGTGGAGTGACATGGAGGGACAGGTTGACGAATGAAGAAGTGGAGGAACGTTGTGGGGTGGATGTGGATGTGGTTGAGAAGATTAGGAGAAATACACTGAGGTGGTTTGGACATGTGGAGAGAATGGAGAATGAAAGACTGACTAAGAGGGTGTATGTAGGTGAAGTGGAGGGAGGGAGAGGGAGGGGTAGACCGAGGATGAGGTGGAGGGATGGAGTTGAGAGGTATATGAGGGGGGGGGTGAGTTGGGGGGAGGGTAGTCAAATGGTGGGTGACAGAGCGACTTGGAGGCGTTTTGTCTGCGGCCACTCTTTGCGGGATTAGGGCGTCGGGCTATAGATAGATAGATAGATCTATCGGTGGATAAATCAATAATTATATGGTGTCACGGTAGGGTCAGACTCCATATTACCTCACCCTTACCAGCTTACTTCGGCATTTGTCAGGTTAATATACATAATACATTCACTGTTATGTCCATCCATCTCTCTCATTCTCCTCATCTCACCGTTTACTCCCCTCTCATCATCATCATCATCATCATCATCATCATATTTCCCAGTTCTGTATTATATAACCATTTTTTTTTTTTTTTCTTACATACTACATAAATGTAAGATGTGTTGTACTTCATGAATATAGGATATGGCTGTATGATAGGCCAGTCAGTTGCAAGTAATGGTGTGTGTGAGTGTGAGTGTGTGTGTGTGTGTGTGTGTGTGTGTGTGTGTGTGTGTGTGTGTGTGTGTGTGTGTGTGTGTAATTCACCGGGTCGGTCAGGATCACTTGATGGTCGTGATCGTCAGCTTTTACCCTCCCGGAAGGGAGCTGAGAGCTCATATAGTCCGATCTAAGGGCAAGGCTGTGACCACACACGCACACATCAGTCCCCTTGCTCAAGGGGGACAGTAACCACCCACTTCGTCAGTGAAACTTTTCGCAACGTGTGTGTGTATGTGTGTGTGTGTGTGTGTGTGTGTGTGTGTGTGTGTGTGTGTGTGTGTGTGTGTGTGTGTGTGTAAACTTAACCCATTAGCTGTGGTGGCTTCTCTTCATTTAACATAAAATCGCTTACTGTATGCTGAAGTATATATACATATATATTTATTTTCCGGTCACAGCGTTCATCTAGCACGTCATATACTGTTCAGTTCTGCCGAGTTGCTCTTAGCTGAACGTATCGATGTAACGTTAGCCAAAACAAAATACCGTCTTTGTAACTAATTCGCATCTTACAGTTTCGATATCTAATCTCATTGTTCGTACATCAAGATACTTTAGGCAGACAAGAAAATAATATACCGAAATAGAAAACGCTAGTTACATGGATAACTGATATATTTTTCGTTCCTGGACTAGGCACATTTTACCCCTCTCCTATTCTGTCCTACTTTAGCCTAAACCAACCCATCCTAACCTACTTTTCTCTGCCCTACACTACCCTACCCCAGCCTACCCTGCCCTAGCGTTCCCTACCCTATCCTACCGCTGAGGTCTCCTGTAGGGATACTCGTTCTTCGGTTTTTGCCAGGCTTAGGGAGGTGGAGGAGATAAAGGTGTTGGACATCCGTTCTGGGGGCGGAGAGACTTACAACATCCCTTTGTCTTGTTGTAAACTTTGGTCTACCCTTTCCCTGTCATGACACTTCTCCGGAGTCGATAATATTCCCCATGCAGTGCTGAGGTACCTGGATGATGAAGCAGTGTCCTTCCTCCTGAGTCTTATAAATAGAATTTGGAGAGATTCGTCCACTCCTGCTTCTTGGCGGGGGGCTGTTGTCCTACCGTTTCACAAGCCAGGTATTGCAGGTCACCATCTTGGTTTGCGTGGTAGGTTGCCTTTACTGATTATGGAATTTTTCCGTATTGGTGCCACCTTGTTTCCCTCATATCCTCAAGAGGAGGGAGTGCCTCAAACTAGTGTCCTTAGTGTCACCGTCTTTGCTAAAGTTCAGGAAGATTTTGTTGGCTCTGTTCCGGAGGGAGTGTCTGCCTCGCCATATCCTCGCTATCCACATCCGTTTGGGTACAAGGTGAAGGCTGCCATGGGGGATGTGGATGTTCCAACCTTTCTTGTTTGTCCTGTGCGTGTACCAAGGATGGCTCCCTGGCTCCTCTCAGGGGTGCAACCGTGTGTTTACTTTCCTGAGAGAGGGGCCTTTCTTTCCTCACAGGCGGCTCTTTGCTATTTTTTTAGAACATGCTTCCTCTCACAGTGTCTCGATTCTCGTATGTACTGATGGATTGAAATCCCGTGAGGGGACAGGCTTGGGTGTTATATTTCCCGATTTCATTCGTGGTAGGAGTCTTCCCCCCATCGTATCTACTTTTATCGCAGAACTTACTGTTATTTTACTCGCAGTCAAATTGATATTTAGCTTCCCTCCTGTTTGTTATACAGTTTTTAGCGACTCTGCCGATCTCCATTTTGTGTTTTCCTGTCCAATCCTCTTTTGTTGTCTACAGTGTTTTAGAATGACTGTGCTTGCTAGGGACTGCTTTGTGGTTTTGTACCATTGTGGGCAATGAGCATGCTGACGCTCTGGCAAAGGCTGCTGCCTCTCGCCCATCCTCACCTCTCCCCTGCCTCGCTCAGTGATATTCATCTAACCACTCACTGTTTGCTCTCACTGGCAGAGTAGGTGGGATGCGGTGGGGGCCAACAAAATGTGTGATATTTGTGGGTAAACGGGCCCCTTCATTTGCCGAGGTCTGAATGCAGGTGGGAGACGGCTTTATGCTGGCTCCGAATGGGCCATTCCTGGTTCTCTCATTGATTTTTAATGGAGGACTCTCCCCCTACTTTCTGTGTGGAATGTTTCGTCCCCCTGACTCTTCGGCTTTTGCTGATGGTGTCCACTGTTGGGGAATTGCGCCATCGTTACCTCTCTGAGCACCGGGCAGGAGAGGGATTGTAGTCTTCTGTTGGTACTTGGAGAGGATGCTTGTTGTGGTGGAGGGGGAAACCTTTGCTTGGTGTAGGCAGCTGCACTACCGTGTAAAATTTAGTATACAGTGGTTTTAGTGTTCTTAGTGTTTTAGTGTTTTTCTTGTTTTAATTATGAATTGTTGTGTGTGTGTGTGTGTGTGTGTGTGTGTGTGTGTGTGTGTGTGTGTGTGTGTGTGTGTGTGTGTGTGTGTGTGTGTGTGTGTGTGTGTGTGTGTGTGTGTGTGTGTGTGTGTGTGTGTGTGTGTGTGTGTGTGTGTGTTCTTACCTAATTGTTCTTACCTAATTGTATCTTTACAGGAATGAGTCAAGCTCGTATTGTCCCGTGTCTTAGACCATATTTATCGTACATATCCTTAAATTTGTGAATTGTTTTGGCACACACTATTTCATTCGGTAGTGCATTCCATTGATCAATTGCTCTGTTTGGGAAACTGAATTTCCTTACGTCTTTATCACCTCTCTTCTTATGCAGTTTTTTGCAGTGTCCTCTTGCTGATGCTTCTCCATATGTTAAGTAATCATTTATGTCTATTTTCTCCTTTCCTGATATGCACTTATAAAGCATTATCATGTTACCTCTTTTCCTTCTCTCCTGTAGTGTTGGTAGATTCAGTTTATTTAGTCTTTCTTCATAGCTTAGGTCCCTTAAGCTTGGTATCCATCTTGTAGCGGCCCTTTGAACTTTTTCAATCTTGTCTATATGCTTTTTGAGATGAGGACTCCAGACTATTGATGCATATTCCAGGGTTGGTCTAATGAATGATGTTATTATCCTTTTTAGCATGTCTTCATTTATGTATGTGAATGCTATTCTCATATTTGCAAGCAGTGTATACATGTTCCGTACCTTCTCGCTGATGTGGTCAGCCGGAGATAGTCTGTTATTGATAATCACACCTAGGTCTTTCTCTCTTTCTGATGTGTATAGGGTTTTATTTCCTAACTTATAATCCCAATCAGGTCTTTTTCCACTTTTACCAAACTTGATTACATGACACTTGTCCACATTGAATTCCATTTGCCATGTACTACTCCATTCATGAAGTTTATTTAATTCTTCTTGTAGCTTCCTACATGAGTCTGTGCTAGTAATTCTCCTTTGTATTTTTGCATCATCTGCAAACATATTCAGATAGCTCTCATTTCCAGTGTTACTGTTTATATCATTTATGTACACTAAAAACATGATTGGTGCCAGCACCGAACCCTGTGGTACTCCACTAGTCACTTCTTTCCATGATGAGTAGTTTCCTCTTAGTACTGTCCTCATTTCTCTTTTTATGAGAAAGTCTTGCATCCAACAAAACAGTTTGCCTCGAATTCCTCCTTGATGGTACAGCTTCCATAAAAGTCTTTGGTGTGGTACTGTGTCAAAAGCTTTCTTGAAATCTAAATAGATACTGTCCACCCATCCTTCCCTTTCCTGTATTGTGTTTGTTACTCTATCATAGTAGCTCAACAGATTAGTAACACATGATTTTCCTTTTCTGAAACCAAACTGTCTTTCTGTTATCATACTGTGTTTTTCTAGATGATTTACCCAAGCTTTTCTAATAAGTTTTTCTAATACCTTGCTTACAACACTAGTCAGTGATACTGGTCGGTAGTTGAGAGGATTTTGTCTATTTCCTTTCTTGAATAAGGGGACTATATTTGCTTTTTTCCAAATATCAGGTAGTTTCCCTTGACTCAAAGATTTCTTGAAAATTAAAAATAGTGGTTTACTTAACTCCTTTGCACATTCTCGTAACACCCAACATGAAATTTCATCAGGACCACTTGCTTTTCCTCTGTCTAATCTACTTAACTCCTCTTGTATTACTTTTTCTGCTATTTGTATATCTGGTAGTATGTGTGGACATGCGTGTTCCACATAGTCCCTCTCAAAATTTAATACTTCTGTAAAAACTAATTGAAAATTCTTATTTAGTGCTTCACAAATATCTTTCTCTTGTGTATAAGTGATTCCCTCGTCCGTGATGGATTGTATTATATCTTTTACTTTGGTTTTGCTTCTGATATAGCTGTAAAACAGCTTTGGTTGATCACTACTTTTATTTATTATATCCTCCTCAAACTGGTTTTGGGCTTCCCTCCTTATTCTTGTATAGTCGTTTCTTGCCTGTTTGTAATTATTATATGCCCTTTCACTATTGTGTCTTCTGTATCTATTCCACAACAAATCTCTTCTTTCTTTTGATTTTTTACATTCTGTATTGAACCATTTCTGTATTTTCTTATCTGCTTCTTTGTGCTGTGGGATGTAATTCTGGACTCCTATTTCATAAAATTCACAAAATTTTTTATATACAGCATTTAAATCTTGTCCTCTAAGCTCATTTTCCCAATCAACTTCTAAGAAATACTTCTTTAGGTCTTGATAATTTCCCTTTTTATAGTTTAGTCTCTTTTTGTAACTGTCAGTGCTGTTTACTATGTCATATGCTATCCTGAAGTTATAATTTAGTACTGCATGATCGCTTTTGCCGAGTGGAGGGTGATATATTAAACTGTCAATGTCATTTTCTTGCCTAGTAAATATTAGATCTAGCACTGAAGGTACATCAAGTCCTCTTTTTCTAGTGGTTTCCCTCACGTGTTGTGTTAAGAAAAACTCTTGTACGAGATCCAGGAGCTTTTGGTCCCAGCAGCTTTCTTGGCTATTTATATCTAGAGTATTCCAATTTATATTTGTATTGAAATCCCCAGTTAGTATAATTCTTTCCGATTTCTCTTCCATTTTATGTAGCAAGGATCTTATACTCTGAATTGTACTCTCTGCTAGGTCCTCATATTCGTCTCTTTCCCATGTGTTTGATTTGGGTGGCATATACAAATTGGCTACAATTACTTTACCTTCAGATGTGTCGATCTCTACTGCAATCAGTTCTACTTGTGATGGTATATCTAGGTTTATTTCCTTGACTTTTAGATTTTTCTTAGTTAATATTATAATTCCTCCTTTTTTTAAATTTCTGTCTCTTCTCCATATATTGTATTCCTCTAAGTTTAGTATGTCATTGGATATCCTTGGTGTTAATTTTGTCTCAGTTAGGCATATTATTTGTGGCTCATTTTCTCTGACATAATCATTCATCTCTAGTAATTTAGATACCATTCCATCCACATTTGAGTACATCAACTTTATCATCTTGTTTATATACTTGTCATGACATGGTTCTACTAACTTCCTCCTTTTTCTTCCATCCTGTTTGTGTACCACTTTCGTACCTGCAATCCTATTACTTTGTAAAAAAATTTCTTCTTGTCCTCTTCTGATCTTCCCTCATTTTTTGTTTTTGCTTCCTCCCTTTTCTCTTTCAGTAATTCCAGTTCCTCTTGTGTTAGACATCTTTTTATCCATACATTTTTGAACTCCTCTATTTCCATAAGATTTTTTGCATTTTTTAGTATCTCTTCCACAGTGTTTACACTCTGGAAAGTCACCTTTAGAGGTCTTGTCTTGCTTTTCTCGTATTTCCCTAACCTTTTGTGTTCCTCTATATCTTTACTACAGATTTCCTCTGATACTTCTTTCAGTAAGCTCATTACATTTGCCATCTCCTTTTTGTCTCTAGTGATTTTGTTTTTAATTTCTTCCTCTTCTATACCAGTGATTACTATTGATTTATTTATTTCTACTGAATCTCTGACTAACTTTGGCTTGTTTTGGATTATTCTTTTCACTTCCTTTTTAATGTTTTTTTCCTCCACCCTTGTTTCTAAGTCTTTCTTTACTTTCACCATTTCAGCATACGTGATTTCTACATCATTTTTGTAGCTTTGCACAGCTTCATTCACCTGTGTTATCTTCTCCTCCATATCACTGCTCTGGTCCATAAGACTGCTTGCTTGTCTAATTGTCTCTGTGTCATTTTTTAACTCTTCCATAACACTCTCGTGATTAACTACTGTACTTCCCATTTCACTCACTTTCTTCCTAAGGGTATTCAATTCCACTGTTAGTTCACTGATTGTTGTGTCTTTCTTATTGGCCTCCTTTCCCAGTTTTTCTATCTCTTCCTTTTGCAAGTGCATTTGCTTCTTTATTTCATCAATTTCATTTTTGAAAGCCATTTCTAGTTTGTGTACACGTTCAACCAGTCTATTGTGAGTCTCCACTTCAACTAGTTCTTGGTAGAAATCATTGCTGTGTGTGTGTGTGTGTGTGTGTGTGTGTGTGTGTGTGTGTGTGTGTGTGTGTGTGTGTGTATTTCATCTTTTCGAGTGCTTTTATTCTCGTTGTCGTCCGGCGGCATATGACCCTGGTTGTTGTATCGCCAGATTTTATTGTATATACTTATTCAGTTCAATTTACCCTACCCTACTCTTCTCAACCCTACACTAGCCTACCTCAGCCTACCCTACCCTACCCTGCCATTGCCGACCCAACTCTACCCTACTTTAACCTACCCTTCCCTGTACAGCCCTTTCACCACTACATTACTTTTCCTGTTTTCTTCTCTCTACCTTCGGATGATTTTCTTCACCTCTACAGTAGAGAGAAATTTCGAACTGGAAGGGTTAAATACTGCCATCATCAACCCCATCTCTATCAGGGGATCTCCTAAGCTGAATAAAATCATGCGGTCAGCTAGGACAATGTAAATAAGGTGTTCTCGGCTTGAAAGATTAAATGATTCTGTCCTGTCATCCTAAGAGGGTTTTCTGAAGCTGTAGGATATCGTCAGAAGCTAGCAAAGAGTAAAAGTGACATCCGCAAACCGAGAGCTCTGCGTCCAGCGCTCCGCGGTTCAAGTCCCAGAGGTGGACAGATGTTTTGACGTGTAGACGGTACCAGGGCGTAGCTTGGTGGCCTACCCTTTAATATTCTGGACTAATGGTGGTCTAGCCTCTTGCCCCTGCGCTCCACCTCATAAAAAAAAAAAAAAAGGAAAGCCAAGGGTCATGAATGAACTAAAGGACTGAACTAAGTGGGGAAGAACAAAAATCGTAGAGAAGATCGCCCCAAATTTGATGAGACAGTGTAGTATAACTGAGTGAAATAGGCGTTGGATATGACGGAACTAAACGGCAGTTATACCCACCACTCTTCTGTACCCTACACTACCCTGATTCAGCCTACCCTACCCTACCGAGCCCTACACTACCCTACCCAGCCCTACCCTACCCAGTCCACAACCACCCAGCCCTGTCCTACCCTGCCATAACCTATCCTACCCTCCCAAACGCAACCATAACCTACCCATGCTTACCCTCGCCTGCCCTAATCGACCCACCTCTATTCAACCCTGCCATAACCGACCCATCCCTACCCTACTCTGCCATAATCGACCCATCCCTACCCCATACTGCCAAAACCAACCCAACCTTACCCCACCCTGTCAAGACCGACACAATCCTTTCCCACCCTGCCAAAACCGACCCAATCCTACCCCACCCTGCCAAAACCGACCCGATCTTACCCCACCCTGCAATATCCGACCCAATCCTACCCCATCCTGCCAAGACCGACCCATCCCTACCCCACCCTGCCAAAACCGACCCATCCCTACCCCACCCTGCCAAAACCGACCCATCCCTACCCCACCCTGCCAAAACCGACCCAATCCTAACCCACCCTGCCAAAACCGACCCGATCTTACCCCCACCCTGCCATATCCGTCCCAATCCTACCCCATCCTGCCAAAACTGACCCGATCTTACCCCACCCTACCAAGACCGACCCATTCCTACCCCACCCTGCCAAGACCGACCCGTCCCTACCCCACTCTGCCAAGACCGACCCGTCCCTTCCCCACCCTGCCAAGACCGACCCATCCCTACCCCACCCTGCCAAGACCGACCCAATCCTACGCCACCCTGCAAAAACCATCCAAGTCCTACCCCACCCTGCCAAAACTATCCCAGTCCTACCTCACCCTGCCAAAACCGACCCAACCCTACCCCACCCTGGCATAACCGACCCAACCCTACCCTGCCCTAACCAAACCAATCTTATCTAACTCATTTTTCACTCTAACACTTTCTTCAGTTTTCTTCATTCTTTCTCCAGACGATTTTCTTCAGCTCTGGAGAGGAATTTTGAATTTGAGGGGTTAGATACAGTCAGCATCAACCCCTTCTCTGTCAGGGGATCTCCTAAGTTGAATAAAATCGTGCGGTCAGCTAGGACAAAGTAAATAAATCGTTCTTGGTCTGAAGGGTTAAATGATTCTGTCCTGTCATCCTAAGAGGGTTTTCTGAAGCTGTAGGATATCGTCAGAAGCTAGCAAAGTGTAAAAGTGACATCCGCAGACCGGGAGCTCTGCGTCCAGCGCTCCGCAGTTCAAGTCCCAGAGGTGGACAGATGTTTTGACGTGTAGACGTTACCAGGGCGTAGTTTGGTGGCCTACCCTTAAATATTCTGGACTTATGGTGGTCTAGCCTCGTGCACCTGCGCTCCACCACATAAAAAAAAAATAAAAAGGAAAAGGAAAGCCAAGGGTCATGAATGAACTAAAGGACTGAACTAAGCGGGGAAGAACAAAAATCGTAGAGAAGATCGCCCCAAATTTGATGAGACACTGTAGTATAACTGAGTGAAATAGGCGTTGGCTATGACGGAATTATTATGATTTGTAATTATAATATGGAGTCTTAACACCCTGTCCAAACCGATCCAATCCTACCTCACCCTGCAAAAACCGACCCAATCGTACCTCACCCTGCCAATACCAACCCAATCAAACCCCACTCTGCCAAAGCCGACCAAATCCTAACCCACGCTGCCAAAACCAACCAAAACCTATCCTATACTCTGTCATAACCGACACAATCCTACCTCACCCTGACAAAACTGACCCAGTCCTACCCCACCCTGCCAAAACCGACCCAACCCTACCCCACCCTGCCAAAACCGATCCAACCCTACCCCACCCTGCCAAAACCGATCCAACCCTACCCCACCCTGCCAAAACCGACCCAATCCTACCCCACCCTGCCAAAAAAGACTCAATCCTGCCCCACCCGGCCAAAACCGACCCAACGCTACCACACCCTACCAAAACCGAACCATTCCTACCACACCCTGCCAAAACCGACCCAACCTTACCCCACCCTGCCTTTAAAAACTCAATCCTACCCCACCCGGCCAAAACCTACCCAACGCTACCCCACCCTGCCAAAACCGAACCATTCCTACCACACCCTGTCAAAACCGAACCATTCCTACCACACTCTGCCAAAACCGGCCCAATCCTACGCCGCCCTGCCAAAACTAACCCAACCTTACCCCACCCGGCCATAACCGACCCAACGCTACCCCACCCTGCCACAACCGTCCCATCCCTACCCTACCTTAACCAAACCAGTCTTACCTAACTCATTGTCCACATTAACACTTTTTTCCATTTTCATCTTTCTTCCTCCAGACGATTTTCTTCAACTCTGGAGAGAGATTTCGTACTGGAGGGGTTAGATACAGTCACCATCAACCCCTTCACTACGAGGGGATCTCCTAAGCTGAATAAAATCGTCCAGTTACCTAGAACAAAGTAACTAAGTCATTCTCTGTCTGAAGGGGTTATTGTGTCTGTCCCATCATCCCGAGAGGGTTTCTTTAAGCTCCAGGAAATCGTCTAAAGGTAGCAAAGTGTAAACATGACGTCAGCACTTGTTCTAGGCGCCACAGATCGAGTCCCGGAGGTGAACAAAGGTTTTTATATCATATAGACGTTTTATATTTTATATTTTGCAACTTTCAGAGGCATTTACTCAGCTTTAGGAGTCTTATGGATAGGCTCAATCAAACGTATCGAACCTCCCATGTTAGAAAAAATAGCTTACAGAAATCCGTCTCGTACTGAAGGGGTGGAATGGACAGCTCGAGTGACTAAGATATTGAATTATGTATATGACTGGTTTTGTTGTTATTTCTATTATTATTATTATTATTATTATTATTATTATTATTATTTCAGGCAAATGTCCCAGGCATCTAGACTGGCTGACTAGCGAATATTATTAAGTCTCCCGTGGCTCCGTGCTCCTTCCACTCAAGAGCCTGCACTTCACGCATTCCACGCATAAGATGGCGCCACCGCTGCATTCCTGCGAAGACGAGAGGTCCAGAGGACGACTCTTGCTTTTTGTTTGTTTGTTTACTGTAATTGCTTAAAGTTGTGATCCCTTCAACTTGAATGCTCAGTTGTAACTATAGATAACTAGAATACGATGCTAGTCACGAAGAAGGGCTATGAATAGATACAGAGCTCGTAATATTGGCTGGATGAATCACTCTTGCGTGATAATCAAAGACGGTGAATAAAACCCACACTTGTAGACGAAGAATATAATTACCAAATAGTTTCGGTGGACACTGCCACCATCTTCAGTGGTCAAGATAGTGAGAGGGAGTGACATACTGATTATACAAGGGTTCCTTTTTATGCGTGTGTGTGTGGAAGGGTGGGGTAAAGGTGAGGTGGGGTGGGGTAGATTGTAAGCGGGGATTAACCCAAGGGGGATTTTAGGGGGGACATTACCGGACATGTCAGGTGTAATTCCTATCTGACCTTACCTGTGTCGTAGCAGGAAGGGAGTTCCTGACCTGGCCTGTCCGGTAATGTCCCCCCCAAAATCCCCCTTGGGTTAATCCCCGCTTACAATCTACCCCACCCCACCTCACCTTTACCCCACCCTTCCACACACACACGCATAAAAAGGAACCCTTGAATGGTCAGTATGTCACTCCCTCTCACTATCTTGACCACTGAAGATGGTGGCAGTGTCCACCGAAACTGTTTGGTAATTATATTCTTCGTCTACAAGTGTGGGTTTTATTCACCGGCTCGTAGTATTTTTTTCTTTTAACTAAGATACATGAAATAAGCTGCAAAAATACGAAAATACGAGCTTACTTAATGTAAATGAATTATGGTACGTTCAAGATGGAGGGAAGGCATTTTGTATTTTGTTTGTGATGTTATAGTGTCTCTCAGGATCCTAGGATCCTCTCTCGGCTGAACCAAATTGTCTGGCGTCAGCTGGAACATGATACTAGAGTTATGTCGGTCGTGAGGGGGTTAATGGTGACGGTATTGACACTGTCAGACTCCTATGACTCACTCAGTCGAATAAAATCGTCTGAGTCAGCTGAAATGGGGTAATAGAGTTGTCCCAAGCACCAGAGGGTTAAGAATCTTAATCCCCTGAGTGATGCTTGTCTCGAGCATCACTCAGTGGTCAAGATAGTGAGAGGGAGTGACATACTGAATATACAAGGGTTCCTTTTTATGCGTGTGTGTGTGGAAGGGTGGGGTAAAGGTGAGGTGGGGTGGGGTAGATTGTAAGCGGGGATTAACCCAAGGGGGATTTTAGAGGGGACATTACCGGACAGGTCAGGTGTAATTCCTATCTGACCTTACCTGTGTCGTAGCAGGAAGGGAGTTCCTGACCTGGCCTGTCCGGTAATGTCCCCCCCAAAATCCCCCTTGGGTTAATCCCCGCTTACAATCTACCCCACCCCACCTCACCTTTACCCCACCCTTCCACACACACACGCATAAAAAGGAACCCTTGAATGGTCAGTATGTCACTTCCTCTCACTAAGATTCTTAACCCTCTGGTGCTTGGGACAACTCTAGTATTCCATTCCAGCTGACAGACGATTTTGTTCGGCTGAGTGAGTCATAGGAGCCTGACAGTTACTACACTGTCACCATTAACCCCCGCATGACCGGCATAACTCTGGTATATCATGTTCCAGCTGACGCCAGACAATTTGGTTCAGCCGAGTGGGTCTGGGGCCTGGGGGGCACTAAATGAAAATATCCAAAAAATATTAAAGGGGGGGCTATATCAATTTTGCCACAGGAGGTATACCAAAATTGGACTTTTTAATAAAACCCCCTCCTCTCTCACTCCCTGTGTTTTGTATATGTCCCTCTCTGTCTGCCTGTGGTGTGTCTGTCCCACCCTCTGTGTGTGTGGTGTGTCTACTGTGTGAAGGTGGCAGTGTACGTGTCTTGGTGTGTGTGTGTGTGTGTAGTATTGTGTGTGTCTTGATGTGTGTATGTATGTAGTAGTGTGTGTGTGTGTGTGTGTCTTGATGTGTGTATGTATGTAGTAGTGTGTGTAAGTGTCTTGGTGTGTGTGAGCTGAAGTGTAAGTATGGGGCCTTGTGGTTTTAAGGAAAGCCTGCTACGCAAACTTCCCTCAGCCACATTTTAAAGAAACCTCTATCACACCGGGACTTGAACCCGGGTCTTCCTGATCAACAGGCCAGCACCATGCTGACCATGCCACCGCGGCCCCGAAGGTATAACGGCTAAAACTTCTACTGTATTTTGTTTCTTTACATGTTACAAAAAATGGGAAATTGAACTATAATGCACAGACTAAACTAAATTCTCATGCACCTATTAATGTCGCTTTAGGAGGAGATATCTCGAAATTTCCTGAGCTACTTGGAATACCTAAGCCTGCAGTTTAATGCTAATCATGAACAAGTGCTATGGAAAGAATATAGAGCAGTTGCTACTTATATAAAGTGAGAAAGTAAAAACTGCAACTTACGTCTGCTCTCCAACGGCAGGACTTAAACGATTAACCATATATTACATAAACTTAACACACTGAGTGACACAGAAACTAAACATATGATACAAATTCTTTAATGAAACTTATAATGAGAGTACAAATGACAAAATATACACTGCACAGGAAGACAGTACAGTACTCAGTGGTCATACTCTGAGAATGAAAGCCTATCTGTTGTACCGATTTATAAACGGAAGAGATGAATCGCTAAATTTGATCCACAGTAAAAAATGATAATAATAATAATAATGAATACATAAAACAATAAAGACAAACCATATAGACTACATCTCCACCCTAAACTGACAAAAACCTGGCATCTCTCCACCTTGAATGCTGAGCTGTTTCTAGAGATAAAGACTAGATTATCATGCAAATCACAATGAAGATCTATGGGGAGGATGCAAAACCATAATACTGTTTTATTCTGCCACTTAGATACAGGAACTAAGCAGCAGAAGGACTAAAATTTGTCAAGGTGAGCCAACTACAATGACACAGATGAAGTCTGAGATTATATAATGTGTAATCATGAACTGATTGCATCATTCAGTAAAGATTACAAAAGGAAAAGCTATCAAATCTGAAAGTGTAAGTACTATACAAGATATGATTAACCTTGTAAATCCATATTCTGAGATATGCTTCCTATATCATAGCCTACACACAAATTCATCCCCCTCAACAGTAATGGTATATTCCTGCTGTCTCCTGACTTCCAATCAACTTATGAAACCTCTCTCCTAATTACGGTACAGTAATATGTTAATGAAGGCTGCTAGTAATTACCTTCAGTATGATAATTCTCATTTAAAGGTAGCAGCAATGGCTAATGAAGGATGTAAGGTATGCAGTCCTTCCAGTTCAATATACTATATCTCCAATCAGGCTTTATCCAGTGTCTCTCCTACACATGTTAATACCTTCAGTCTTCACTAGTTTAACTCACAGAGCAGTTTTTTTTTTTTTTTTTTTAATGCCATCTCATGATTATATGTAGCTTTGTATAGACTTCTGGAAGTGTAGGGGTTAGGCACAGCCTCACTGAACTCCTGCAATAGCAGAGATTTTGCATAAGTTGAATAAAATTGCCTTCTGGCACTATGAATAAACTGAAAAGGGCATCACAGGGATTGCAAGAGTTAAAGGGACTTGCGGAGTTTATATCCCCTATGTAAACAAACTACCCATTAGTTTTTACACACATCCCCTCATTTTTTCCAGCCAATTAACCTACTATGCCTGCCCATGTACAGGATCACATTCGACCTTTAAACCTAAACAGTTGGTGTGAATATCAGGGGATTTAAGTAGCACTGCTTACTCGAGTTTAAAGGGACATCTTGGTCACCTGGAGATACACACCGCCGTATATCATCCTTATAGCTAATAATTACAACTTACATCAGCCGACTACACCTCTCGATAATGACAGCAAACACTGATAAACACATGGGCATAAGAATTACCATAATAAGAAGTAGACTAACACCGTAAAGAATAAAATCTTCATTCATCTCCAGCGTCTCTCAACGTTGCTCCCACAATGCACCAGTGACATCACACTTCAAATTAAACATTTACTTATTAACATAGAGAACATAAAGGATGGAAGTAATGCGAGTATAAGTGGCTGGGGAATGGCTGGGAGAAGGAGAGAGAAGACAGGAAGAAATCAGTAGGATAGAAGTTGTGGAAGCAATGAAGAAATCGGGGAAAGCCCCAGGAATTGATGGAGTGTGTGGTGAAATGCTGAACCATGGGGGAGAGATAGTAGTAGAATGGATGTGGAAGATGTGCAGATTGGCCTGCGAGGAAGGTAGAGTCCCAGAGGATTGGAAGTCAGGTATAATTATTCCCTTGTACAAAGGAAAAGGGGAAAAAGAAGTGTGTGGTAATCATAGGGGCATCTGTCTTCTTAGTATAATAGGAAAAGTGTATGGTAGGATACTTATTGACAGAGTTAGAGAAAGAACAGAGAAATTAGTTGGAGAAGAACAGGGAGGCTTTAGGAAGGGAAGAGGTTGTGTAGATCAGATATTCATTCTTAGATCTTTAGTGGAAAAGTTTCTAGAGAAGGGAAAGAAGTTGTATGCGGTTTTCATGGATTTGGAGAAAGCACATGACAGGGTGGATAGACAAGGATTGTGGAAAGTGTTAAGAATATATGGAGTAGATGGGAAGTTGTTGAATGCTGTGAAGAGTATGTACGATGGTGCAAAGGCTGCAGTGCGTGTGGATGGTGAACTAAGTGAATTTTTCTCTTTGAAGGTTGGGTTGAAACAGGGATGTGTCATGTCTCCATGGTTGTTCAATCTGTACATGGATGGGGTAATAAAAGAGGTACAAGGTAGGGTAGTGGATGTTGGAGTGGCCCTGGTGAGAGAGGATAGTGTTTGGAAACTCCCTGTACTGTTGTTTGCAGATGATACTGTGTTGTTCAGTGAAGACGAAGGGGAGCTGCAAGGCTTGGTGGATGAGTTTGGGAGAGTGTGTAAGAAACGGAATCTAAAGGTGAATGTAGCGAAGAGTAAAGTGATGGTCTCTGAGAGAGGTGAAGTCAGTGAATGGACAGCGAGGTTGGATGGTGAGGAATTGGAAAATGTGAGTACGTTTAAGTACTTGGGTAGTGTGATGAGTAAGGATGGAGGTTTGGAGGGTGAAGTGCTTGAAAGGGTACAGCAGGGAAGAAAGGTTGCTGGTTCTTTGAAAGCAGTGATAAGAAACAGGCAAGTGAGCATGGAAGTGAAAAAGTTACTACATGACAGTATTGTGATACCAACTCTAACGTACGGAAGTGAAGCTTGGACGTTGTTGGAAGGACATAGGTCAAGAGTGAGAGCAGTGGAAATGAGTTATTTAAGAGGAGCCTGTGGAGTCACATGGAGAGACAGGCTGACGAATGAGGATATAAAGGAGCGTTGTGGTGTGGATGTGATAGGAAGCGTTATGAGGAACACACTGAGGTGGTTTGGCCATGTGGAGAGGATGGAGGGTGAAAGACTGACGAAGAGAGTGTATGTGAGTGAGGTGGAGGGGGGAAGAGGGAGGGGGAGGCCGAGGATGAGATGGAGGGATGGGGTGGAGAGGTATATGAGAGCGGGGAGTGTGAGTTGGGAGCAGGGCAGTGAAATGGCGGGGGACAGGGCGACTTGGAGGCGATTTGTTTGTGGCCACCCCAAACGGGATTGAGGCGTCTGGCAATAGATAGATAGATAGACTTATTAAATTTTAAGAAGAAAATTTCGTGAATATATTATCAGTCTTTTAAACATTAATTTTCGTGCAAACTGAATAGAGAGGTAAGTAAAGTGTTTCTTGTTAAATTAAAGATAACCCCATGAATCAGTGGCATCATCATCTCTCTCTCTGAAATTCCATACAGAGTACCAGAGTAGGATCACTATTTACTGTCCTGCCGATATATCTCTACAGTTTTACAAGGGGATTTAAAAATAAACGGCCTGGTGGTGGTGGCAGGGGATAAAATTTTGCGATACCAGTCTCTAATCTGCTGCCATTCCCTACAGAACCTGAGCATAATAGACGAGAAATTAGCCCAGGTTGATGCAGCAATTCTTAACTCAAAATTGTCCCAAGAACAGCTTTCTGAAGTTTGTCAAACATTTCATGCAACACCCTGTATGGGAAATTTGGATAAAATATTGGTGATATAATTCCCTAACTGTGTGCCATTCCCAACAGAATCTGAGCAGTCTAATGAGTCCACGCTTTGAAGGTTGGGTTGAAACAGGGATGTGTCATGTCTCCATGGTTGTTCAATTTGTACATGGATGGGGTAATAAAAGAGGTACAAGGTAGGGTAGTGGATGTTGGAGTGGCCCTGGTGAGAGAGGATAGTGTTTGGAAACTCCCTGTACTGTTGTTTGCAAATGATACTGTGTTGTTGAGTGAAGACGAAGGAGAGCTACAAGGATTGGTGGATGAGTTTGGGAGAGTGTGTAAGAAACGGAATCTAATGGTGAATGTAGGGAAGAGTAAAGTGATGGTCTGTGAGAGAGGTGAAGTCAGTGAATGTGCAGCGAGGTTGGATGGTGAGGAATTGGAAAATGTGAGTACGTTTAAGTACTTGGGTAGTGTGATGAGTAAGGATGGAGGTTTGGAGGGAGAAGTGCTTGAAAGGGTACAGCAGGGAAGAAAGGTTGCTGGTTCTTTGAAAGCAGTGATAAGAAACAGGGAAGTGAGCATGGAAGTGAAAAAGTTACTACATGACAGTATTGTGATACCAACTCTAACGTATGCAAGTGAAGCTTGGACGTTGTTGGAAGGACACAAGTCAAGAGTGAGAGCAGAGAAAATGAGTTATTTAAGAGGAGCCTGTGGAGTCACATGGAGAGACAGGCTGACGAATGAGGATATAAAGGAGCGTTGTGGTGTGGATGTGGATGTGATAGGAAGCGTTAGGAGAACACACTGAGGTGGTTTGGCCATGTGGAGAGGATGGAGGGTGAAAGACTGACGAAGAGAATGTATGTGAGTGAGGTGGAGGGGGGAAGAGGGAGGGGGAGGCCGAGGATGAGATGGAGGGATGGGGTGGAGAGGTATATGAGAGAGGGGGGTGTGAGTTGGGAGCAGGGCAGTGAAATGGCGGGGTACAGGGCGACTTGGAGGCGATTTGTTTGTGGCCACCCCAAACGGGATTGAGGCGTCTGGCAATAGATAGAGATAGATAGAAGATTAAATAACTAAAGCTAACACTGATTTGAACTAATACACATCTGGTCCACAGGTCATGCTGGAGTCTGCTGCCTTGACGCTGCTTCTTGCCACACTGGTCATACCCTGCTGAAGTTTGGTCTGCCCTGCTGTGAGAAGCCTGACGGTGGTGTGGTGTCTTCCCCTACCCTGAGATGCCTGGTGGTGTGGTGGTGGTGGCGGCGGCGGCGCCGGCAGGGTGTCGTGTCTTCCCCAGCCGTGAGATTACTTGCTGCTGCTGATGGTGATCTGCCCTGACCTGCCGAGAGAAGCCTGGTGGTGATGGTGTGATCTGCCTTGCAAGTCCAGGATGTTCTGTGGACAAATGCTACTTTTGAATGCATGTTTTATATTGCTGTCTCTGTTAATGTATTTTGTACTGAAGTATTAATAATGAAAACTTAAATTTTCTGTCTTGTTTCATTACCTTTTTAACTGTGGCTTTGACTTAATATAGGTGATAAGTATATTGCGCTCTGCAGTCTTGTGTGTTGTGGGGACGGCTTTTGTGATGAGCTAAGACATTCTGATCGCTTCACCAAATTACTGCTCAGCCGTGTGATCAGTGGGCATAAAAGATTATACAATACAATGATATACAGCTAAGCATAAAAAAGGTTATGGGAATTCTCCACCATGCAATCAATGGACCTAAATTAAAGCCTATATTATAAAGCTAAGCCTGAAGAGGGTTATGGGAAGTAGATAATGATGCAGGGTAGACACTGGTAATGTTCACTGAGCCGTGCCCGCAACACACAAGAACTGGGTGGCGTAATATATGGACCACCTTGTATAATGAGAGGCCGTAAGTGAGTGCTGACCCACAAAAATGCCCCGTCATAACTATTACTGTGTCTTGTAGGAAGCACAAAGAAAACAGGCCACAGAATACCTCCTTGTCTCTCGTTCCTCCTACACAAACATACACGCCTTTCACTTTAACTTGACACAGAGTTTCATTTAAAGCATATGAGAATGTCACGCAGATCAGTAGCAGAAACAGCCAATACTACAGCCCAACATCCTTTCCACGGCACTCATTCGTGACTACCATCAAATTCTAGTGATAACTATCGCTACTACTCGGCAAACCGTATGGAAACTATAAGCTATCTGTCTATCCATCTATCTATAGCCAGACGACTTAATCCCGTAAGAGGTGGCCACAAACAAGTCGCCTCTATGCCACCCTGTCCCCCGTCATTATGCATCACTCCCCCTAATTCACACCCTCTCTCATATACATCCCAACTCCATCCTCCACTTATAAGTAATACATTAAAACAACCGTGAATTACTGCCGCACAAGCTGAGCCGTAATCATATCCAACACAAACACGAAGGAGCTTTAAAGAACAGAAAACAATACCTTGATAGCAGAAGACACTAAGACCACAAGTACTGACAGCCTACACCAAGAAACATAACTAATTTCAGTCAGAGACCAAGTGAATATGAGAGGCACACAGTTCATCACTTCAGCTCAAGATCCGTCCCACCTTTGTAACCATATGTTGCATCATCCTCTCCACAAACAAAATCGAACAACCGCCCAACACTACACAGAGTATCTTTGCTATATATCCCCTCCTCCACCCGACGCTACACTTCCCAGAACATATACAAACTCACAAACACCCCAGCCAGCCAAAACTTTCTATACCAAACCCATACATAAACACACAGACACACCAGCCAGCCAAAATTTTCTATACCAAACACATACATAAACACACGGACACCCCAGCCAGCCAAAACTTTCTATACCAAACACATACATAAACACACAAACACCCCTGCC